>NC_026000.2:135867617-136085117 GCF_000442705.2 Elaeis guineensis | reverse complement strand
TTGGCTACTGCAGGTATTAGTGATCTGTAGATTCCATTGATTGGACTCCTGATTTTTCTTCTAGTGGGGATGGTGCTTGGAGAGCTGATTAGTTTTGGTACAAGGAGGGTCGATTGTTTGCTGATATTAAAGTGAGAGTGGGTCTCTATAACCACCGATCTGGGAAGTTGTGCTGCTTACTTGCTTCATCCCTACAATATTTCCATCATAGGTTTTCTTGTTGTTACTCTAAGACTGCTCCTGTTATAATTTGGTTAGCTACTGCGTCGTTCATGGTTTGGAAAGGATTTCCATTGGTTTGGATCCATGATGTGGTGAGTTCGGATGTATGGCCAATGGGGCATGACCATTAAGAATGTGTTTTGTTTAGGGATTCTCTTTAACCAAACAGTATCGTGAGCACGCGCTTCCCCCTCAAAGAATTCCATTACGGTAAAGATAGAATCCAAGATGTAGGCCTTTGAACACGTACTCGGAGTGACCATGAGATTGTGGTTTTGGTTTGGTAGATATGAGCTAAGCTTGAAGCCTTGATTTGAGCTAGAAATAAATTTCAATTAGATCTTGGAAAATGAAATGCCTACTTGCAGCCGGTAGTTTCCTGCTCTCTCCTTTTTCCTGCTGAGTTGCTCTCAAATTCACCTCCCACTCCAAACCTAAACCGTACCGACGCATTAACCACAACCATGCAAAATTATAGAACACCAAACATGAGACCAACTTAAATACGAGCCAAAAAAACAAAACATGATATTGCAATAAAACTCAGGTTGACAAAAATGTTGTCATGGGAGGCAGGCTCAGGCTCAGGCTCAGCATCCATCAATAAACAAAACAACAGAAAATAATCTGTCTCGAAGATATGACTCCTCTATCCAGAATTACCCATCAGCCTCCTCTGTATTACTTAAACCAAGATGAATAATAAACCGGCCACAAGGGCAAATGAGAAAATCAGTAGTCTCGACATCCAATTATAAAATGTCAAGAAGAATGGTGTTGCATCATTCTACATCTTCTTCGCTTCTTCATATTCAGCTTCAGGAGTCTGATCTCCTCCATCTGACCCAGAAGCTGAAGACCCTCCACCCTGTTGCATATGCTGCCCAATCTTTGAGACCGCTTTGTTTGCCGCATCTATCTTCTCCTTGATCTTGTCCACATCATCCTCGCTCATGGCAGCCCTCAGATCAGCGATGGCTGACTCGATCTCCTTCACGACTTCCGCAGGTATCTTCTCTCTGAACTCTCCCAGACTCTTCTCGATACTGTAAATCGTAGTGTCTGCAGTGTTCTTGATGTCAATCAAGCCCTTCCTGTCCTGATCCTTCTGTGCATGGAGCTCTGCCTCCTTTACCATCTTTTCGATCTCTTCCTCCGACAGCCCACCAGAGGATCTGATGGTAATTTCCTGCTCCTTGCCTGTTGATTTATCCTTAGCTGAGACCTTCACAATTCCATTAGCATCGATATCAAAGGTCACCTCTATCTGAGGCATGCCTCTTGGAGCAGGAGGTATGCCTCTTAGCTCGAATTCCCCAAGAAGCTTGTTATATGCAGCCATCTCCCTCTCACCCTGCAACACCTTGATCCCGACCTGGGTCTGGTTGTCAGCAGCAGTGGAAAAGACCTGACTCTTCTTGGTTGGTATGGTTGTGTTTCGGTTGATGAGCCTAGTGAAGATCCCTCCAAGAGTCTCAATGCCAAGGGAGAGCGGTGTGACATCGAGCAATAGAAGCTCCTTAACATCACCCCTCAGGATGCCACCTTGTATGGCAGCCCCCATGGCAACTGCCTCATCAGGGTTCACACCCTTGCTCGGAGTCTTCCCAAAGATCTCGGCAACAATTTCCTGGACCTTTGGCACCCTTGTCATTCCACCAACCAATAGGACCTCATCGACTTCTTTTGCTGTGAGGCCCGCATCTTTTAGACAGTTCTTGCATGGGATACGGGTTCTCTCAATCAGATTGTTAACCAAAGCTTCAAACTTTGATCGAGTCAGTGTAATGTTGAAGTGCTTTGCGCCAGAAGCATCAGCAGTAATAAATGGAAGATTTATCTCTGTTTGCAATGTGGATGAAAGTTCCACCTTTGCCTTTTCAGCAGCTTCTCTGAGCCTCTGCAATGCTAATCGGTCTTTGGTTAGATCAATGTTTTCACTTCTCTTGAATTCACTAACCAGGTAGTCCAGCAATGTGCCATCAAAGTCCTCACCACCAAGGAAGGTATCTCCATTGGTAGCCTTGACCTGAATACAGATAATCACATTATTCAAACAGATGAAGCCAATGATTAACACAGAAACGATACAGAATCAAGATAACAACAAACCTCAAAAACTCCATTAGAAATCTCAAGGATTGAGACATCAAAAGTCCCACCACCCAAATCAAATACAGCAATTAATCCCTCCTTGTTGTTCATACCATATGAAAGAGCAGCAGCCGTAGGCTCATTGATAATCCTGAGTACCTCCAGTCCAGCAATTCTTCCAGCATCCTTTGTGGCCTGACGCTGCGCATCGTTAAAATAAGCAGGAACTGTGATGACAGCCTTGGAAACACTTTTACCAAGATAAGACTCTGCCGTCTCCTTCATTTTGGTAAGAACAAATGCTCCAATTTGGCTTGGTGAGTACTGCTGTCCATTCATCTCCACCCAAGCATCTCCATTTGGTGCCTTGACGATCTTGTATGGCACCATTTTCAGTTCCTTCTGCGTCTGTGGATCATCAAACCTTCTTCCAATCAAGCGCTTGGTGCCAAACAAAGTATTTGTTGGATTCGTCACAGCTTGGCGCTTTGCTGGGGTACCAACCAGAAGCTCACCCTTCTGGTTAAAGGCTACGACAGAGGGTGTTGTCCTTGCACCTTCTGCATTCTCAATCACCTTTGGGGTCTGCATCAAATAACTTAAAATTTTGATGTGACCAAAAAAAAAACAAAAATCTAAAGAAGTTTAATCATAAGCTTCCTTTCGAGTTGGCATCAAAAGCAAGTGGCTTTGATTCAAGAGTGAAGAAACCAAATACAACTTAATTAGTTCTTTAAACAGAAGCAAGAAGCAACTAGGCAAGCACAAACATACCTTGCCCTCCATGACTGAAACACATGAGTTTGTGGTACCCAAATCAATCCCGATAACATCAGCTCCAGCAGGTTTAGAGCTACACAAACCAATCAGATAAGATAGCTCAGCTACTATTACAAGCAGGGCAGAACTGTGTAAGGTATGGAGGAGGGAAATGAACATATATCAACCTGAATGCTCTTGCTGTAGCCGCCAATCTCTGAGATAAAGGAGACATGCCATGTGATGCCTTCAGAAGACCAGAAGCCTGGACATATGTAACAATGTAGCAAAGGTAAGGAAAACTTCAAAGAAGATCTTCTAACTGGTAAATTTTAACTCGTCAATTGTTTTGAGTAAAAAACAAAGAGATCTAATCTTTATAATCCATGAACTTGTAACCATACATTCTCCTTATAAACAACCAACAAATCTAAAATTTTTTGACTAATTTTATTAGAATCCATTCATAAATCTTCTCTTATCTGTGCCTAACAGATATACAACCTACCATGATGCAAGCAAACCTATCTAAAAAATAAGAAAAATTTTCCACATAGCTATGACCTTGCTTCATAGCTAGCGGGCCTCAATGGTAACGTTAAACCTACCATTGTGAACTGGGTGTCATGGGTTTGAAATAATCTCTATAGGGAGCCTCGTGCACTGGGATGCTTTTTTTTTTTTTCTTTGGCCAGCTCACAAAAAAAAAAGGAATTACCAAATAATAGATTAAACAACTTCTCAGCCATGTCTCATGCACAAATTTTCCCTCAAACTTGCTAGTTACGATCGCCATGTGATCTGTAGGAACACACAGGCAAAGGATAACAGCATTCATACATGAAATTGTTATTAATCGAGAGCATCATATATATATATTTTTTTTGATGAATGATTTTATATTTTCTATGTGACAAATGACTAACTTTTTTTTTCCTTTCTTTCTCTAACACAAAGTCATGGACTTGAACGAAGTTTACAACAGGTTCTGGTATAATCTAAATATCATTCATATTAGCAAATACAAAAGAACGAAAGAAGAAACATAGTCCAACATATATATTTCTAGAGAAAAAACCATGCAAATTTATTATCTCACACTTGAAAAAACTCTTTTTTTCCCCTTTTTCTGCAATCTATTGGCCTCCACATATTTGAGACATATCTAATCAAAAAGATTGCAACTTCCTTAACATCAAAATTACAAGATTAAAAAAAAAAAAATCAAAACGAAGAATAACTAGAGATTAAAGATGAGAAGAGCAGCAGACGCCGACCTGAGACAGAGTGGAGGAGACGCCGGAAGCCAAGGCCTTGGACCTGGCCAGCCTCGAGACGAGAACGGAACCGATCGCCATTAGAAACAGGAGGAGAAGAGAGAGAGAGAGAGAGAGAGAGAGAGTTTAACTAGAGAAATCTAGGGTTTTAAAATGGGACCAGAGGTGAGAGACCAAAACCCTAGACAAAACCTTCCCCCCGCCGTGGTGGCTGATGCCCTTAAAAAAAACAGAAAGCATCGCACGCCCGCAAGAAGGTTCTGGACGCGCGGACTTTCCTCCTCTCTCATTGGTCGTTTGGAGAGCCCGACAAGATCCAAACCGGATCCGCCGACCTGTCCAAACCCGCTTTCAAAAACCGGTTCGACTCGATCCATTGATGACTGATGAACCGATTAAGTTTGGATCAAGTTGGACCCATTTTTGTACCCTGGACCTGTCAACCTGCTACAAAATGTCAAGACTGATAACCATAAAAGTAAAATGGATCCAATCTAACGAAGGTATTAGTTGGATTTAGATTGATCATTTGGATCCAGTGGGTTCGAGTTGATGGTTTGTCTCAGTCCAATTCAAGGCTGATGCAAGTTAAATTAGAGATATATCACTTGATCGACAATAACCTTTTCTTCCTACAATTTGTTAGATAGCTTTTAGAAGGAGGAAGATTAGGCTTTTATTTGGTATGTAGGGGAATATATCACTTTGGTTTCTTTTTATTATTTGGTAACTGGTAGCACTTTTCCCATTTTTTCTAAAATAAAATCTATTTTTAATTGGTAATAACAATTAATTGATTTATCTATCTAATCAAGCTAATCTAAATCCTGATATGGTTTGCATCTTTTTCATGGTCAAATCTAGATCTAGTCTCAAGTAAGAATTTGTTGATCTGAATGAGCAAAATTTAACTTGCTCCAAATTGCCACCTTTTGCTGTTTAAATTGCCCCAACTCTTTTAATAAACCAATTAATGGCTCTTTCAAGGGTACATTAAACTTAGTGGATTTTTTGATAGATATTACCTAAACATTTTCTTGTCAATATGAGATGCATTAAAGTAAAAATCTAAGTTGATAGAAAACTTAAAAAAAAATAAATAGATTTTGCATTAATGATTGATTTGACATCAATACTCAAAAATTTAATATCAATTTCATAATCTGGCCAGATTTGAGCAAGAGAAAGATTTTTTTCAAAAGCTTTAAGGCCAACAAATAGAAGATGTGATTCCAACAACACAAACTTGATTTGTCAAAATAATGAGATTCGTGAACAATGATGGAGTAAAGTTATTGATGGTCAGGTATAGATTTTTCCAGTAAATAGATGGAGAGAAAAAAAAGAGTGGACCAATTATGTAAGGTTAATGGAGGTTGCCAAGGAGCTTAAAGGAGGATCTGAGGGAGGTGAAAAGGATGAGCAAGCAGACAAGTGAAAGGGCCTTGTGATCCCAAGGTGATGGATCCAAAGGCGAAGCAAAGGCTCTTCTTCACGTTTTAAAAGAGGGTGAGACATTCCGTACCACTTTTTTCTCCTACAAAATTCTTAGATCTAAATTTTTGCAATTATTTTTATTTAATTTTTTAGCTGAACTTTTACTTTCCTACCCTGCCAACTATTTGATTGGAGGAGTCCCATTCCAATTCCGATTTTCGGATGGAATGGAATGGATCAATCTATATAGAACTCAATCCTATTCTCTTCTATAGATTCAAATTTTCATTCCAATTCCGATTCCGATTTCAGACACGAACCAAAAGCTTCAGAGGATTTGATCATTCCGATTCCGATTCCAAACCATTTTGATTTTCATTCCTATTTTGATTTCGGTTGCAAACCAAACATCCCCTAAGGAGACATTTGGTTCGCAACCGAAATCAAAATGGGAATGGGAATGGGAATTGCTTGAAATCGGAATCGGAATTGCCAAATCCTCCGAAGTGTTTGGTTCACCCCGACTCGAGATTTTGAATCGAGGGTCATGAAACTGCCGCATACCCATAGAAAACTCTTTCCATGAGCATGCAAGGCATCTTATCATACTATCCTAAAACAACAGCGGAATAACTAGTCAATAATTTAAATCTAAAATATAACGATCTAAATTTTTTTCTTTAATATTTCAATAAATTCAACAATGATTCATAGTCCTTACATCAAATTCAATAAGACTTTCAACCGAAAATAAAAGTATAGAGATTCTGCTTCTGATCACTCTTCCATTCATATCTTGTATCATCTTAATTTCTCAACATCTGTAAAAACAGTAAAATAAGAGGTAATGAGCTAGACAGCCCAGTAAGCAATGATCACTTTTCAACAGATTTCATCAGGCATTTAAGTAAATCATCATTTATAGAAAATAAGCATATAGAGTTCATCAATTCGAAATCAATTTTAATTATGCAACATAATTCATGCCAAATTCATTTCTTTTTCAAAATTCAAGTTTCTTTCAGATTTCAATTTTTTTGTTCTTAAATTCTTTTCGTCAACCATGAGCTATGACCACATTTTTTCTGTGGCAGGGTCATAATACCGCGTATCTGCTGCGGTAGGCTGCGAATCATCTGGCAGCCATATCCTTTGAACCGCTGGTCTCGCTGGCGGTTTGTCGCTAGTCTCTCTGGCGACATGTCGCTGGTGACATAAACCCTCAGGACAATCAATTGCCAACGTATATGCCCCTATTGGCAGGTCCTTTACATAGTCAGGTTGTCAATTCATCATGTTTCTTATATTATAATTTTCATAAATCATATTTCATATTCTAATTTCGATAATAAAACATATAATCATGTAGTATCGAAATCAATTAATATAATGCATCATGAAATCAATATGTTCAAACATGCTTCATCATAACATTTCAAATAAGATATTTTCATAATAAAATATCATTCATCCAATTCATGTATCGTTTCACAAATCATGTCAGAAAAATATATTATAATTTATCGATAAATCTAAAAAAAGTGAAACATTACTTACCTCAAACGTATTTTCAATAAATCCACATAATTCTATAAATTTTCTTTCAAAAATTCTGTTCGTAGATCATATCACAATATCCCATGATCAAACATCCACAATCCTATACAGAATCAATTTCAATAATTAGAAAGAATACGAATACCATATTTCAACGGTTTAGATTGGTCCGATCATCTAATTTCATCTAATCAAAATCTAATTAGGACCTAAATGATCCAAAGTTTGACTATCAGATCAAATCGGATAAGAAGTGATAGGACCGAAGTTTCTTCATCGATTTCATAAAATCAAGTGGAGAGAAAAATTAGAGAGAGAGAATCATGAGGTACAATTTGAATTGATCAGACGACACAATCCAATATTATGATTGGTCCAATATCTCGATTGTGAAATCAACATGATCAAATCAAGTTATGGCTAGATCGAAATCATGGATGATCAAATCTAAAGATTCATGGTCTGATTAAGGTGGGTGCCAGTATGCTGTCTGACAATCATGGATAGAGTTCTTCATTAGAATCAGATCAGGACTATTAAAAGAAATTTTTTCATTCACTAATCTTTTTTTTTAGAGAGAGAATCAATCAAAGAGATAATATTTTTAGAGAGAGAAAATTCTAGAGAGAGAAAATCATCTTAAATTCTTCAGATAATATGATTCAACAAATTCGATCGATCAGATCAAATCATGCTAAAATTATCATGTGGATAATTCAATAAAATCATGAGAAATAAAATCTAAAAATACCTGATCTGATCAAAGTGGATGTCGGTGTATCGTCCGACGATCACAGATCAAAAATCCATCATGAGAATCATTTAAATTCATCATCATTCTTCTCAAAATTTTAGAAAAATCTTAGGAGAGAGAAATAATATAAGGGAAGATTCTAGAGAAGAGAGAGAAAGTCCAATTCTAGAGAAGAAAATACTAATTCAGGCTGAAGGGAGAGAGGAAGAGAGAGAAATTTTTTTCTTATATTTTATTATTTATATCATTATTTATTAATTAATTTAATAATTTTTCTTTTCTTTTCTCTTCTTTTCTTTCTCTCTTTCTTTCTCTTTTTCTTTTTTTTCTTTTTCCTTCATGGAAGAGAGAGGAGAAAATCCTATTTATTATTATTAAATTATTATTTATTATTTTTTTTCTTCTTTTTTTTTTTTTTTCTTTTCTTTTTCTTTTTCCTTTCTTTTTCTTTTCTTTTTCTTTTCTTTTCCTTCTTCTTCTTCTTTTCTTTTCCCGTGGGTTCTTTTTGGGCCGAAACAGGGACTGTGAGGTCCCCTCATTGGCTGCCGATCGGCGGTGCAGCCGGCGTGGGGCAGCTGTCGGCAGGAGGGAGGTGATCCGACGGCAAGAGGAGGCCAAACCGGTGGTCGACGGTGACCACCGACGATGGAAAAAAGACAAAAAGGAAGATTCTTCCGCAACAAATTCGGTGACTTCGGTCCCGGCGAGCGTGCACATCGGCACGGGAAGGAAGAGGAGGAGGGAGGAGGCTTACCTCCGTCGCCGGCGAAGCTTTTCTGGCGAGAAATTAGACGGCACAGTGACGGATCTCCGTGAGAAATTTCCGGGATTGCCGCCGTTTTGCTCCGAATTTCTGATGAGAGGAGAGAGGAGGGTTCTCCTCCTTAAATAGGGCCGGAGGGAGCTCGTCTCCGACTCTGATTGGGAGCCGGCGAGAGGAGGAAGAAGACTCCCTTCGAGAGTCTTCTCCCCTGTTTTCTATTTTTTTTTTTGGGCTTTGTTACATGGGCTGGGATTTGTTATCGGATCGGGCCATCACATTCTTTCCCTCTAAAAAAATTTCGTCCTCGAAATTTTTCTTACCTGAGTCTTATAGTTTCTTACTCGAATCTCATCCACAAATATTTAATATTCTAATTCTTGATATAAATTCATTCTTAAATCATTCCATAAGAAAAAAGTCAGTACATTAATATTATATGAAATGGAACCATTTATTTTCTTATTTATCAAAATCAACATCTCAAAGATTTTTAATATTTCAAAAATTTCGAAATTATACTCTCATTCTCTATAAAATAATGTTCAATATCTCATGACTCAAATCAAATCTATCTCTTGTGAATAGAAGAAGGTCAATATCTCTATTCTTGCATAAAATTTTATTCATCATCA
Organism: Elaeis guineensis; assembly: GCF_000442705.2. Taxonomy (NCBI): domain Eukaryota; kingdom Viridiplantae; phylum Streptophyta; class Magnoliopsida; order Arecales; family Arecaceae; genus Elaeis; species Elaeis guineensis. Next base: position 136,075,622 of record NC_026000.2, on the reverse strand, counting down.
TTCATTTATTTATTTATTTATTTCAAAATATTAACCACTCTTAATTTTAACCCGTCATGAGATAGGAAAACATACTTTCGTAAATTATACTATGACATCCTAATTAATCAAAATTCAAAAATATTTTCTCTTATTCGTACTTTCAAAATTGAAGATTTATCATTTCAATCTCATTTTCGAACTTTTGATATTTTATTTCTCGATACAACTTCATCATTAAGTCATTTCATAAAGATCAATATCATCAATGTTGATTGAATCAATATCACTATTTCTAATCATCGAAATTTTCTTACTCAAACCCTCAAACTCTTAAATATTCTAATTCTTGAAGCAAATTTTATCATTAAGTCATTCCATAATAAAAATCAATAACTCAAAAATTGATCTAAATCAAAACTATATTTTTCTTATAATCAAAATCAATGTCTCTATTCTAAGTAAGTATATCAATTTTCTTTATCTAAATATTAGCAACTCTTAATTAATCGATTCATTATCAAATTAAATTATAAATAACTCCAATCCTTCTTTTGTAGAATAATCGTCAATATCAATAGATAACCTCAATCTTTTCTATTCAGTCAGAAAAATAATAATGATCAAAAAGTCCAAACTTCAAATTTTATTATACCTAGAGATAATTATTTGAGTATAATAATCTAAGATCAAAATCATTATTCGATAAACGATCTCAAATTCTTCCTAAATAATAGAGAATTGTAAAATTCAATTTTAGGATAGAAAAAATTTATCTCTAAATATTCTAAATCTAAAATCAAAAATCAAAGGTCCACTCATCCTAGAATTAGGATGCTAACTATTTTTGTAGCACAGTAAGTGGAAGCACCACTTTTAAAAATCACATTAGGATATCTAAAATAATTTAAAATTTTAAAATATTATTCTTTCTAATATCAATAAATTTCTCATATCAAACCATATCATCTATCATAATTCTTTAACTCAAAGGGTCAACATTCCTGACTTACTCAAAATAATCCAGATTACCATGCTTCCACTGCGCACTCTGATCTAACAATCAAAATTTCTTAGCTTTACCATAAAAAATTTTGATCAAATTATTTCTTTACCTTATCAATAGAAAAGACCTAAAATTTTAAATTTCAATGAAGTCAAAGATTAACTTTCGATTCTCATTCATACTTTTACTGGTGTACAATAATCTTGATTAACCCTTGAGTCCAATATCATCATATAGATTTACTATAATCAATATGAATCAAATCTTAATTCTCATATCAATTCAATTTGATAATTTTCAAATCAAAATCTTTATAAGTCAAGTCAATGAAAAAAAATCCTTCGATGCTCCATCAAATTTGGACATAATCAGAATATATATGGATTTCAAATCATTAATATATATTTTTTTTAAATTTCTATCATCAGGATCTTCAATATCTATCAAATATCCTTTCATAAAATCATACAAGCTTAAAAAAAATTAAATCTCATTTAATAGTAGATTCAATTAGGGACCTCATTAACAAAAGCAAAGGAACTCCATATCAATTCCTAAATCCCAAATTTTTAAATTATAAATTCACATGGATCCCTTAATCTGAAATAAATATAAATCAGATCTTTTATCTTAATCTAAAGATATCAATTTTTCATTAACAACCTCAACAATAATATCAGAAAATCTCTTGATCAACTTAGATACGAAATCTTTAAATTGAAATTTCATATACATCATGTACTCTCCAAGAGACATAATAAGATCCATTATCTAGATCTAAGGATGATGATTCAAGATTCTAGTACGATGAATATTCTACAAACTCATAATCAATTTCATCAATAAGAAATAGGCTTCTTTGCAATATCTCAAATATGTATTCATCCTAATATGCTACTTTATATATGATCCACATACCAAGTTTACTTTCGATAAATATTCAATCAAGCACCATAAAATAAAACTTTCTTAGCCCATTCTGGAACAACATTTTATTATCAAATCTTTATCTTGTCAATAATAGTCAACTTCTCAACTAAAAGTAATATCATAGTATTATTCTCACATCGAATTTGAACTTACGATTCACTTAAATAACTAATGATCAAATTAATAACCACAATGCACAATAAAATTTTATGTCAATCCTTTTTGTAATTACTTTCAATCAGAATCTAACTAATCATATAATGATCAATAGATCATCCATCATATTTCAAACTCTATATGTCATAATCTCTTATGATCCTTTCATACATAATCTCAATGTTTAATCAAAATTTATAAATACTTCTCCCACTACAATCATCAAAGATCTACACTATAATGTCCCTAGTGTCTATCCACTTACACTAATTCTATATCTGATTTTATGTTTTATAATTCATCCACTTATGCTCTGATACCACTATAATTGTCACTCCCCGACCCGAGATTTTGAATCGAGGGTCATGGCAACCGCCGCATACCCATAGAAAACTCTTCCCATGAGCATGCAAGGCATCTTATCATACTATCCTAAAACAACAGCGAAATAATTAGTCAATAATTTAAATCTAAAATATAATGACCTAAATTTTTTTCTTTAATATCTCAATAAATTCAATAATGATTCATAGTCCTTACATCAAATTCAATAAGACTTTCAACCGAAAATAAAAGTATAGAGATTCTGCTTCTGATCACTCTTCCATTCATATCTTGTATCATCTTAATTTTCAACATCTGTAAAAACAGTAAAATAAGAGATAATGAGCTAGACAGCCCAGTAAGCAATGATCACTTTTCAACAGATTTCATCAGGCATTTAAGTAAATCATCATTTATAGAAAACAAGCATATAGAGTTCATCAATTCGAAATCAATTTTAATTATGCAACATAATTCATACCAAATTCATTTCTTTTTCAAAATTCAAGTTTCTTTCCAGATTTTAATTTCTTTTTTCTTAAATTTTTTCGTCAACCATGAGCTATGACCATATTTTTCTGTGGCAGGGTCATAATACCGCGTATCTGCTTGCGATAGGCTGCGAATCATCTGCAGCCATGTCCTTTGGAACCGCTGGTCTCGCTGGCGGTTTGTCGCTGATCTCTCTGGTGACATGTCGCTGGTCTCGCTGGCGACATAAACCCTCAGGACAATCAATTGCCAATGTATATGCCCCTATTGGTAGGGTCCTTTACATAGTCAGATTGTCAATTCATCATGTTTCTTATATCATAATTCTTCATAAATCATATTTCATATTCTAATTTCGATAATAAAATATATAATCATGTAGTATCGAATTCAATTAATATAATGCATCATGAAATCAATATGTTCAAACATGCTTCATCATAACATTTCAAATAAGATATTTTCATAACAAAATACCATTCATCCAATTCATGCATCATTTCATAAATTATGTCAGAAAAATATATTATAATTTATCGATAAATCTAAAAAAAGTGAAACATTACTTACCTCAAACGTATTTCCAATAAATCACATAATTCTATAAATTTTCTTCCAAAAATTCTGTTCGTAGATCATATCGCAATATCCCATGATCAAACATCCACAATCCTATACAGAATCAATTTCAATAATTAGAAAGAATACGAATACCATATTTCAACGGTTTAGATTGGATCCGATCATCTAATTTCATCTAATCAAAATCTAATTAGGACCTAAACGATCCAAAGTTTGACTATCAGATCAAATCGGATAAGAAGTGATAGGACCGAGTTTCTTCATCGATTTCATAAAATCAAGTGGAGAGAGAAAATCAGAGGAGAGAGAATTCATAAGGTACAATTCGAATTGATCAGACGACACAATCCAACATTATGATTGGTCCAATATCTCTATTGGTGAAATCAACATGATCAAATCAAGTCATGGCTAGATTGAAATCATGGATGATCAAATCTAAAGATTCATGGTCTGATTAAGGTGGGTGTCAGTACGCTGTCTGACAATCATGGATCAGAGTTCTTCATTAGAATCAGATCAGGACATTAAAAAAATTTCTTCATTCACTAACCTTTTTTTAGAGAGAAATCAATCAAGAGAGAGAATATTTTAGAGAGAGAAAATTCTAGAGAGAGAAAATTTTAGAGAGAAAACTCATCTTAAATTCTTCAGATAATATGATTCAACAAATCCGATCGATCAGATCAAATTATGCTGAAATTATCATGTGGATAATTTAATAAAATATGAGAAATAAAATCTAAAAATATCTGATCTGATCAAAGTGGATGTCGGTGTATCGTCCGACGATCACAGATCAAAAATTCATCACGAGAATCATTTAAATTCATCATCATTCTTCTCAAAATTCTAAAAAAATCTTAGGAGAGAGAAATAATCTAGAGGAGGATTCTAGAGAGAGGAGAAAGTCTAATTCTAGAGAGAGAAAATACTAGTTCAGCTGAAGGGAGAGAAGGAAGAGAGAAAATTTTTCTTTCTCATATTTTATTATTTATATCATTATTTATTAATTAATTTAATAATTTTTCTTTTCTTTTCTCTTCTTTTCTTTCTCTCTTTCTTTCTCTTTTTTTCTTTTTTTTTTCTTTTTCCTTCACGGAAGAGAGAGGAGAAAATCCTATTTATTATTATTAAATTATTATTATATTATTTTTTTCTTTTTCTTTTTTCTTTTTTTTTCTTTTTCCTTTCTTTTTCTTTTCTTTTTCTTTTCTTTTCCCGTGGGTTCTTTTTGGGCCGAAACAGGGGACCGTGAGGTCCCCTCGTTGGCTGGCCGACCGGCGGTGCAGCCGGCATGGGGCGGCCATCGGCAGGAGGGGAGGCGATCCGGCGGCAAGAGGAGGCCAAATCGATGGTCGGCGGTGACCACCGGCGACGGAAAAATGGCAAAAAGGAAGATTCTTCCGCAACAAAATTCGGCGACTCCGGTCGCCGGCGAGCATGCACATCGGCACGGGAAGGAAGGGGAGAAGAGAGGAAGGGGAGGAGGCTTACCTCCGTCGCCGGCGAAGCTTTTCCGGCGAGAAATTGGACGGCACAGTGACGGGTCTCCGTAAGGAATTTCCGGCGATTGCCGCCGTTTTGCCTCGAATTTCTCGATGAGAGGAGAGAGGAGGGTTCTCCTCCTTAAATAGGGCCGGAGGGAGCTCATCTCCGACTCCGATTGGGAGCCGGCAAGAGGAGGAAGAAGACTCCCTTCGGGAATCTTCTCTCCTGTTTTCTGTTTTTTTTTTGGGCTTTGTTACATGGGCTGGGATTTGTTATCGGGCTGGGCCATCACAGTTTGGTTCGTGACCGGAATCGAAATCGGAATCGAATAAAATTTGAATCCAAAGAGGAGAGTAGGGATTGAGTTCCATATAGATTGATCCATTTCCATTCCACTCTGAAATTAGAATCGGAATGAACTCCTGCCAACCAAATGGTTGGAATGAGAGTCATCCATTCGATTTCGATTCCAGACTCCTAATCCCCTCAATTGAACACCCTTATTATTTGAAGCCTCTGGATTGAGTATATCCTTGTATCAAAGAGGTAGAATTTACTTCAAATCATCTTACAAGGAACGATCATGTGTCTCGGGAATCAGCTGAAGTTTCAACCAGTGATATTGGTTTTCTTACCATAATAAGATCTTATAGGAGGATCAACATGTTATATTAAGGGCAACTTTTTCTTATGGGGTAACAAACAGCACAACTAAGCCCTATAAAAGACAGTGGTGCTAACAGAGGGAGGACACAGGACTCGATGATGTAGGAAAGGTTGAAATCTAGGTCAAGGACCAAGATTTTTTGTCTAATTCTTTTTTTCATTATTTTTTTCTTTTCATTTTATCTCTGGGATGGTGACTCGGAGGTGAAAGCTTTGTTATGCTAGCCTATTTTGTTTTTTGGCAAAAAATATGGAGATAAACCCCAAAAATTATATTAGAATTTTAGTGGAGCTTGGTAGATGGCATGAACGATTATCCACAAATACAAGGAATGCCCTAAAAGATCAGCAATATAGGTTTGCAATCCATTTTTGGATACACCTTATTACTCTTGCATACAACTTGTTTCAATTTAGACACTTATGGTACATCTGAGAAAGAGCTAGAATTTCTGTATACATCAATAGATAGTTATTAATATATCCATGAGAAAGGAAGAACAAATAAAGCTTTATAAAAATAAAACATTCCAAAAATTTAGTTACAATTCTTTAAATTTATTTATTTTTATTGAAATATTAGATGTTTTAGAAAAACTAGTTTTTCCAAAAATTTTCTTTCGATGAAGTATATCTATAGGTTCTTGGCTTTTCTTTTTTTGACAATGTTTATTCCAAAATCATGATTTCTTAGAATTTTTAGTTCAAAATTTTGAATTAAGATCTCCCCTAGATATATTTATCTTTACCATATAAAATTAAAAAATTTAAACTCTTAAAAATATTTTTATAGGATTGTGCTCATCACCTTTTTTCTAAATGGTGAAACCAACCTATATATAAATTTATAAGATTCTACTCATTTCTTTAGTATTGAAATCGAATTAGATATGGATCAGATACTAGCATATCTATATTCATATTTATTTTATTCGACAAATACAAATATGGATGCGATATTATTTGAATATAAAAATATATATTCATATTTATTTTAAATGGATACAGATATATTTGGACACTGAAAGTACTATTAGAAATCAGTCTTTCAACGAGGATATCACCAAGAGATCTATCTCTCAAAAATCACTGAGGATTAGAAAGAAATTTTCAAGGAATGTTTAGTTGCGTCCAAAATCTAATTTTACTGAGAAATCTTTAAGCGATTTGTTAAGAATTTATTGTCTTTAATAAATTCTTTAGGAATCCCTCGATAACACCTCCGCCTACTGAGTGGCATGACTCATTACCCATGGAGGAGCCATCTATCAATTTTTTATCTCATGTATTTGACAGTGTGAGTTTGATTGACCCTATGTATATAAGAGGCCTGAACCAACTTGTTCTTGAGCCGACCATTAAAGTGGATAAAGTTTACATCATAGTGGAAATGAATAAATAAGTTTTGTAATTATATATTCTTATTTGACATATATTTTTATTGTTATTTCGTATGATTAATTTGGTTAAGTGTTTAATGTGTGGATTCATCAGTTCGAGATGTCACATCAAATGAGTGTTTGGCTGAAACAGTGTTATAAAAAAACTTGACCTTAGTGGGGAATGGGAGAGCAGACAACCAAGGATGAGTTGTTGCACAGATTTGAGAAGATGTATTAGGTTTTTACTTAGTTCATAACATGAGTAAGTTATTATGATAATATAGCATAAGTCTTCAACGTATTTTGCAGATAAGGTACAAATGATCTCCAGTATAAGATCATGATAATAGAAAATATTGGGTGAGTACCAATAGATGTCTATTTACTGATATGATGAGTGAGGTACAGAAAAATATATTGATGAGTTAAAAGAAATCACGAGCCAACTTATAAACATGATCCGTAAAGTAAGAGATATGGGATGAGTTATGCCAGAAGCAATATTGGCTTAAAGATAAGTGACAGTAGAAGCTTAAAGCTGATGGAAAAAATCAAATGCAGCAAAAAAGGAATCGATCACAAGCATTAGGGGGTTCATTCTTTTTGTGATATATAAGAGAAGATAATTTTTTATTAAGTATTTCTCAATTATTATTGATATTTATATTCAATTATATATTTATGATATAATAATTTATTATAGATGTAAGAGAATGGTGAAAACCTACTATTACAATATTTTTTGATCGCACTACAAAAAGAAAGAGACAGGTGAGTTCATGGATGCAAAATCCAGGAAAGTTAGTGTAAATTTTTAATTTTATATCAAATAAATCTATATATTAATATATAGTAACATATGTATATCTATAAGTATATCCACATCCAAAAAAGGTTCTTTTAATATATCTTTTAAGTATATCTATTTATATTAATATGGATATTTTCTATTTAAATATCCTGAATGTAGATTTGAAGTTATTCTAATATTGATTGAGAATTATTCTTGGATGTCTTGTTATGGTGGTGGTTGGATGTTAAATTGAATGGTTGGTATGCATTATTAATAGGTGGTGTGTTTGCTAGTTTGGAAAGTCATAGTTTTAGGATGAATTTATTGAATTTTTGAGAAATATCTAATAATTTTGATTTTCAAGTTTACAGAGTTGGATTGTTACATTAACAGATAAATTATTGCTGTTCTATTTATTTTTATTTTTATCCATATTGTCCATGAAATAAAGATATTTGCTATTCAATTTTTTTAAAAGAATTGAACCTTTTCAATATATGGTTACAAGAGGCATATAAGGTTGCTCTTTAGAAAAATATGGCTCAAAAATTGAATTACAACCTTCATGTGATGCTACTATATGGGTGAAAGTGACAAGAGGTGTTTCTAAGAATAAGGTATACGAATTTAGATCGCATACACATGCATCTAATGTATTCGTAAGGACTCATATATTGTACTCCACTTCTTAATCAGACGATCCTTCAAGGAGTGCATCCATCATCTACTTTGCTATCTAAAAAGTTATGAAGATTATGCAGAAATATATTATAGAGGTTTTGATGAACTCTCAACATAAAGAGATGCTGTGATCTTTTATTTTTGATTTTGATTTTACATCTTCTGAGCAGTTGTCACCTCTTCACAAGAAATTGAGTCAGATAACTCTCCAACCGATCATTCATGTGATTGAAATTTAATTATGAACTTATTAAGTGTAGTTTTATGTTTAATGCTGGATACTAACTGGAGTTGAATTGTTTAATATTTTGATGTGTTATGTTTATTTATCGATTGAAATATTGATGGACCTAAACTTATATTTTATGGAAGCTTTTTTACTTAAATACGTTTGCTCAAAAGTGTTGTATTGTTTTATGTTATAAAATATTTGGTTATAGATGATATATTGAGAATTAGAATATATATAGACCTACTATTATATTTCCAAAATAGTCTTCCAAGTAGAAGCTTTATTAAGAGATTTGTAAGAAAAATAGAATGCTAGATGAAACTTTACCAAGGAATTGTTAAAAATTTTTTAATAAATCTCAAACTATCACTAAGGGATCGTTGGAGGTTATTACTGAGGGATCTGTGAGGGATAACTTCCTCACAAATCATTCAACTAACTAATTTTTAGCGAGGGATATTTCCTCGATGAATTCTTGGTAATTATCCAGGATTTTCGAGTGTATTTTAGTTAGTGAATCTCTTAAAAAATGATCGATTCTTGACAAATGGCTTTTAGTTTTACCAAGAAATTTTTTTTGTTAAAAGTTTTCGATCCCTTGATAATTATCGAGAGATTTCTGAGGAAGACTTTCACCAACATCACATATTCTAAGGAATAGATTTTTCTTGAAAATCTCTCGGTGAATCGATTCACCAAAGGATTTTTGCTTTTAATAAGGGAATTAATCCCTCACTGAAAGGTAGATTTCTGATCGTGAAGTATGGTTATAATTATAGATATAACTTAGATAATTAAATTTTATAATAAAAATTAAAGATATTACTAAATAAATGATGAATTAAGTTAATAATATGTTTATATGGTTGTATAATTTTTTAAAAATTAAGAGGTGCGATATAAAATTATATAGAATTACATGTAGATTCGATATTCAGATATGGATCGGATAGTCGTCTATCGATATACATATCAATTTTTTTTGATAGATATGAATATAATATGGATATTAGTTGGATCCTTAAATTTTTGTTTATATCCAATTTGATTGGATATGAAAATGGATTTGATGGATAACATTCATACCACTTTTACCCCTACATGCCTCCCTTCCCTTCTTCACGATCCCCTAATAACAACCTATTTTTACTGGCATGTTCCTAATAGAAAACTTTGTGTGAAATGCCTTATTTATGCGGTACCAACAATCATTTATTTTATAAGTGATTTTTATATAGAAGTTTGAATAAGTTGTGGGCAAATCAGGCTATACTAGAACCATAACATCGTGAGTGTGTAACATTTGCATGCTATGCGGCTCTTTTATATATTATATATATATTGGCACCATAACACGTATTGCTGAAAGCATCTTAATTGCTTCCATAAATTTTTTTTTTTTACATTTTGATGTCCTTTTCTCTCTCTTTCCCTTTCCCAACCTAACTATGGTCCTAACCAAACTTCCATACCTACCTACCCCAACCACTATCTCTAATGTCCAAGACAATCACGATAAGACCAATATAGATTTAGCATATCTAATATTTGAGATAATCGTGATAAGACCGACATATATATATATATATATATATATATATATATATATATATATATATATATATATACACACACACAATAATATTATACTCATCTTATAGTTATTTTTGTGTTAATATTCTTATCTTATATATTTCATCTCATTTCATTTGCTAGTATTGCTTCTATATATTGAGTTTTTTTATTAATTGTAGTATTTAACTTTTTTTTTTTCGTTTCATCATGTTTCTTTTTTCATGTTTTGGGTTTATATTTGATTTTGTTTAGATATTTCTGTTTTATTTTTTTGTATTGATAAATTTATGGTTAACTGTATTCAAATTACATGTTCTTTGATATCATTTTCTAACTGATATTTTTTATTTTTATTTCATATATTCTTATTCTTTTCAAACTTAATGTTGTGCATTTGGTCTTTTTTTTATTTTTAGTTACTATTTGGTTTATTCCTTTCGTCAGATGCGCATAGGACGTGTCCCTTTTAGGGTTCGGTCAATAAGCATAGGACGTGCATCGCCTACCCAAAATCTGGTACAGGAACAGTGGATGGCATGCGATATGCATGCATATAATTAATTGAAGAGATTTTTTTTTTAAAATAATTTTGAACCAAGAAAGCGGAGTACTCAGGGGCATTTGCAATCTCACCAACCAATCGAGATAAATATTTAATAAATCCAAAAAGAAAAAGCCTGAGGCTTTTTTTTTGTTTGGCATATGAAATCAGTATGTGTTGATCAATACACTTCTATCTTGCTTCATTGTCTCCTTGCAGTATGGTTGCAAGGGTGCAATTAATGAAAAGAAAACTTGCACATCCATTCAATCCTTGTGATTTCACATATAGTGAGATGACTTTGGTTTGCCATCTTCTGAGATTATATTATACTGGCAATTAGTGCCCCTTTGCAGCAGCACAATAATAATAATAATAATAATAAAATCATTCGTCATGAATGACATTGCATCAAAAAGTTATTGAATTAGTTTAATGTATTGAGATCAGTAGATATCTGATCATGTTGCTCCATTTGTGTACCATATAGTAGAGATAAACCTTGGTCAAACCTTTTGCATGCAAGAGGAATTATGTGTTCCTATAATCCTTCATATAATTAAAAGATGTTTTCTCTATTAACTAATTGGCATGAATTAAATAAGATACCATTTGATCAAAGCCTACCTAAAAAAAAAAAAAAAATCATCCATTTAAAGCTATGTTAAGGCCCAAATTCAACATGCAATGGATTTAACCAAATTCAACAAAACTTAGAATTTCCAAATCTATTATATTATACTTAGACCTGATCCATTGAATCCATATAACAACACTTCTCATTTGATCTTGAATTGCTTAAATATAAGAGAATAATGTGGCGAGTGATTGTTGGACTGGTCCGCCAAGCCTATTACGCCTAATAATTACCCTTAAATCACAAGCAAGTAGAGATCTTATATCTATTAAACCAAAAAAATTCAGATCCTTTATATCCATATCAAGCTTCACCTAATAGTCCGAATTCAAGCCGTGCCCCCACCACAGGCCACCAGACCCGGATCCGAAAGCAATAAAATATATTCCAACAGGAAACCTCTACACAAAGTCCCATAAAAATTCCTATACATACACTCAATCGTCCGCCCAAAAGTGAAGCACTGGGTTTGGTGTGGCACGTGGATGGAAGATCATGCATCCGCATAGAGATTAATATACGATCCGTACTCCGTATATACCTCAAAGTGGCTTTCTTGTAAATATAGAAAGTTAGTGGGTCTTTGTGTAAATATAGGGCAGGTGGTTTGGTGTTGCTGTAAGTATCGCCCCCGGTATTAATACCGCTTTCCAAGGGGCGGAGAGGACACGGAGACGAAAGAGAGAAGCGGAGAGGATAGAGAGAGGGAGAGAGAAGACAATGGATTCGGATTACGGCGTTCCCCGAGAGCTCTCGGATCTTCAGAAGCAAAGGACTCTCTACCAGCCGGAGCTTCCTCCTTGCCTTCAGGTCCCTCTTCTCACTTGTAGGGTTTGGTTTTCTCGCCTCCATTGCGCTTCTTCGCTCCCGTCCGAGATCTTTTTCTTCTTCTCATCCCTTTCCCGTTTCGAAATCGATGGGTTTTCACTTTGTTTGGAGGATTCTTACGCTGGTGATCGGCTGTTAGTTCGTGTGTTTTTTCTGTGGTTTTAGATTAGATCGGGCCGGGGTTTGTGGCTTTATGGACAGTGGGACTGGGATGCAGGCATTGCTACATGGAAAGATCGGATCTTTATGACGTTTTCTTGTGTTTATTTTTTTTGGTTGTTTTGATGATTTAATCTGTTTTCTTGTTTTTCATCTCGTGCTGGTGATTGGATCTGCTGTAAATGAGTGGACTTTAATTAGTGTTTCGACCTTTGACAATTTTGAAGATTATATTTTCTTTGGTGTACTCTGTTTTGTTTTATATTAGCGGTCATTTAATTGTACAGTGCCAAGTTATCCGTATTGTAGATCGGCGGATTGTGTAGTTTAATAAGGCGAGGAACGGGTATCCTTTTTGAGTACTGTTCTGTATGCTTTGACCTTTTTTTTCGGTTTGGGTGCATTTTTTGCCTTTTTCCTATGACTTTGATGTAAATTCTGGAACCAAGTTATATTTTTGACGAAGCTTTGACTTTTGCTGAACTGTAAGAGACTCAATATATGCTCGATGGTTTCCTCTTCTTCCCCCTCCATCTTCTTCTATCATGCTTGGTTGGACATGTTGCTTTTAATTTTGACTGGATTCTGCTCGTGATTCTATGTTGTGAACAAGGTCTTAGTCTTGGAAGAAATATGGGATGGGTTCCAAGCCAATATATATATATCCCATCTGTCTCCGATCTCATTAACATAGAGATTGTATTGACTCGTAAAAGTTTGACTGAAATGTCTCTGGAGCCTTTTGTTTGTCGGTATTATCAAAGTCATAGATTGTCTGTATCAACCGGTAAATAAACCTTTGTTCTGCCCTAGCTCTGGTAAATCAATATTTTCATCATGCCTAGTTAATAATGATTTATGTTTTATTTAATTTATTGCATCTTGTGTCATGCTGCTTTAGTGGCAGTAAAATTGATCCTGCTTGATCAGTTCTCTGGGAAGTCAGTCTTTAATTTTTCTTCGTTTTTTCCTGCTTCGCCTAATTCAGGGAACCACAGTGAGGGTCGAGTTTGGTGATGCAACAACCGCTGCAGATCCAGCTAGTGCGCATGTGATCGGTCAAAACTTTCCCCACACATATGGGCAACCTTTGGCTCATTTTCTGAGGGCGACGGCCAAAGTTCCTGATGCACAGATCATAACAGAGCATCCAGCTATCAGGTTTATACTCACCTGCTGCTTTTCTTTTGCTTTCTAATAAATTTTGAATCTTCTGTCTTATTTGAGCGAATTCTTGAAATTTTGGTTTCGAGGATCTAAACAAGAGTTACATGCTAAGTAAATCTTGCAACCTGTTACCTGCCTCATCATGTGACTTTGTCTCCTCTTGAAAGGGGGAAATGAGCAAGTTTATCATTGTAATAGTCTAATAGAAGTACTCAAGTGCTAGAATCTCTCACCTGGGTTGCACTTTTACTTTTCTGGCATCTTATTCTGAAGAGGTTGTTACTTGGCATGCGCCTCCACAAGTTTTGAAACAAATTATATTATGTTATGGTCCTATATGTAACTGTCTGAGTCATCTTACTGAAAGCCATCTCAAAAATGTAATTAGCCTTCTTCATTTTTTCACCTTTGCAACATACATACTGAATGTAGTTGTAGGCATGCTGATCCAGTTAGATAGGGTGACTAAGCACTTCTCATGCATGTATGCCAGTGAGAATGCTGTTATGTCTCTTTCTTTTTGTAATGGTTCATCGTTATAGCAATTGCTGTTGGTAGATTGGTAACTTAATGACTCTCTAAGGTGCTATACTTTGTTTTTTTTTTTTTTTTTCCTTTTAATTTTTTACATTCCTAAAATATCCAACTTTTCCTGTCATAAACTCGCGTTTATGCAGGTATTGCTGAAGCTGAGTCCAGCTGTCAATTGTCTATTCTAAAGATTGGACAGATTGTTTTCCTTGATGGTTTATTTTATCTAAGTGGTGCCATCAGTGAATATCAAACTTTTTCCTTGAATCTTTTTGTTAGTTGGCTTGTTGTTTCCATATAGTATACATTTTATTTTCTGATATCCACAACATCATTCTTCCATGGGAAGATTGGTCATTTGATCATCATTATATGCTTATGGCACATTAGTTTATTTCCAGCAGTACTTACAATTTATATTTTCAAATATCTTTATTGCAGGGTGGGTGTTGTATTTTCCGGGAGACAATCACCAGGAGGACATAATGTTATTTGGGGGCTTTATGATGCTATCAAGGCTCACAACCGCAATAGTACTTTGCTTGGATTTGTTGGTAAGCATCTGTCTTATGATGCATATTTATGGCCAAATTTACAAATAGCAATTTTGTGTTCATTATTTTGTGTTCGTTTTTATGAATTAGCAAAATTCGGATAGCTTTCTAAGATCAGTAATGTTTTCTATCTTTTTCTTCTTGTTATTTACACGCTCCTACACTTTCTTTGGTTGCTAATCAAGTGCCAGGAAAGAAACTTTGTGGAGAAACTTCTTTTCCAGTGTCTAGCAATTGAAAAAAAAAATCAGGGAGGGATGCCTTGTGGGGGGGGGGGGTGTGCAAAGTTTTTAAAGTAACGTAAGGAAAACTAGTTTTTCTTTTCTAGGTTTTCTAGGTTCAATTGAAGAAGAGAATTCTTTTCTTTTCTTTCCATGAAATACTTTTGTTTTCTTTATTTTTCTTGGCAATCAAATAGTGCCTAATTGATAATAAATTTGAGAGAATAGTAACACAAGGAAAATATATCAAGATAACCACATCTTGACCACTTTCTTTATTGCTTTCTTTGCAATTTTTCAGTCCAACCAAATTGGATGTACTTTCAGTTTTCAATTCATCTCTTTTTCCTCTGGTGTACTTCCCTCTTTCCTTTTGCCTGCCACCAGACATAATCTATCTAATATCTCTTTTTGAAATTACTTTTTATTGGATCATCTTTCTTTCTCTAGTTTTAGTTTCAGACCTGATACTATTACTCCTACTGTCGATCTCTTTTGATCTTATACTTGGTATCTTTTGCAATCTTCATCTTTTAAATGAGGGAAGATGGTGTAAGTTGACCAATGAGTTACAAATTCGCTTCAAAGGGATGTCCAAGCTCGTCTGAAATGTTTGTTGGCTTTGGTATGGTCTTGTGACTTGACAAGGTGTGTCACTTGTTGTTGTGGGTCGAAGACTGTTGTCTGCTGATCATTATATTAGAAAAGAGGAAACGTTGTTATTAATCATGTGATGCTATGCAAGAATTCATTTTTTATTCATAACAGTGTGGAAGCAGATACAGCTAGCTGCTGTGATTTGGTTCTCAGCTTATCGCTATATATGACAATCTGTACTGCTGCATGGTTAAAAACCAAATCTCTTCCTATTACGTATCCTTTTTTTTCCCAAATAAGTAGTGATGGGTAATAGATGAATAGGATTTTCATAACATGGGAAAGGATGTCAAGAACTAATGATATTTTCGCTTTTCTCTGATTGTAGAAGGCCCTTTGATTTGCCTTTCTTCCGTTTCAGGGCTTCAACTTAAATTTCCTGTCTGGGCTTTTACTTCTGATATTGCCCCATCCATACATTTGAGTGCAAGAGGACATGCATACTCTGATTCCATATCATTTAAGTTTCTCTGGAAAACACGTGTTGCACTTTACTTCCTCTTCTCTAAGGATTGGTGTATCAGGCAAGTTAGGAATCAGTTAACAAGCCCACGCTTCCCAAGCTAAACATCCTTTTGATATCTAATTCTAGCGCAATAAATTGCCAAACTTTTCATCGGTAAGAGTATGCTCAATTAAGGTGAAAGATTATGGAATACAGATCATCACCTGGTTGATTGGCTGTAGTGATTGCAACTTCTATTAATTGGTTACATTGCCAAATAAGAAAGAGAAGTCATCAGTGCCTCAAAGCTGCCCACTGAAGCGGACTTGTTGTCATGACCAACCTATTAGTCTCTTCATAATTGCTTATTCCATTTCTTGCTCCTCTACCTATCTTGTTCCATCATTACCCATGAATATCTCCAGATGATTTAACTAGTTTCATTTTGGGTCGATAAAGCCATGTCAATGGTTTCCCTTTCCTCGGGTGGACCTACAGCAGAAAAAAAACCTTGTTATTTTTAATAAAATCATCATAATAAATCGAGTTATAAGTTATTTCTCCTCCTCCCTCCATCTTCCCCTTTTCTCTCTCCCTCTTTCTTTGTACCATTGTGATAAAATTTATTGTTATCAGTTTCTTTACTACATAAAAATTCATGTCATGTGCTCTAAAATTCTTTTTTATCCTTATTGTATGAATATATCTAATTACGGTACATGTGACTTGGATTGTTTCTTCACTGTATGACTGCAGTAGCTGTGCACTTGATTAATATTTCTTGACGTTGATCATGGTCTTATTGAGACATGGATTCTATTTTTCTATTATTTCCTCCCTCTTTTAAAGAATGGCTCATGTATCTATTTATCACAAGATTTGTTGAACCATATTGAACCAGCCGGTTTGGGGCGTACGAATCAGACTTCTTAGTTTCCAGCATGATTCATCCCATCGGTTCGAAATATCTACATTTTTATGTAAATTTCAAATTAAAATAATTGGCAAATGATTTGCCAACTTCACTCAGAAGAAAGTTGGAAAATCATTTGCCGATTTCAATTTGAAATTTACAAAAAAAAATGGCAGCCCCTATTTCGAAATGAAATAGGAGCAACCCCCTGTTAGTGAGGGCTTTCGAGGCCTCTCTCTCTCTCTCTCTCTCTTTCCATCCTCCCTTTCCCTTCCTCCCTCTCTCTCTTTCTTTTCCTTTCCTTCTCCCTCCCCCCTTCTTTTCCAGCATGGACCTATATTGTGCTGAACTGGTCACTGGCAGGTACCCCCTCTAGTATCTGTTCGGCCCTTGGTCTGTCACCTGCAGGTTCCATATTTTGGATTGCTTTATTTTTAGTGAGATGATTCTAGTGGCTCGGTTTTTGTGATGAAATAATTTTATGTTCTTTTGCTAATGCCTCTTGTTTTTGTTACAGGTGGCACTGAAGGTTTATTTGCACAGAAAACTTTGGAAATTACAGATGATATCCTTTCCACATATAAAAACCAAGGTTTGTTATAGCTTGTCTTCATTGCTTTTTTTTTTTTGGTTCTTGTATTAATGCAAATTATCTTCCTAATTTATGTGCATATGCTTTCTGCTTCTAAAGGTGGTTATGATTTGCTTGGCCGGACAAAAGATCAAATTAGAACAACTGAACAAGTCAATGCTGCAATGACTGCATGCCAGGCGCTGAAGTTGGATGGTCTTGTCATCATTGGAGGTGTGTTTCATAGTGTGCTTACTAATATATGTTATCAGACATCTGGGTCACTCAATATGCATTTCCCTATGTTTCTTAAGGAGTTACATCCAATACCGATGCTGCGCAGCTTGCAGAGACTTTTGCTGAGTCACAATGTTCAACAAAGGTATTTGACATGTGGTTTTGGTATTATTCTACGGAATGAGTCAATTGTCAACTTACCTTTTTCTTGCATGCATTTAGATTTTCTATGCTATTATATTTTGGTGTTACATAATAGCTCTATACAGAATCAGGCATTCATTTTCCTGCCAGGAAATGCTGGTTTTTGATGCTTCAGGTATCCTTTGGTTTAAACTGGATAAGTTCAATATCTAAGTTTAAAAAATATGTGACAGGTAGTAGGCGTTCCTGTAACTTTGAATGGGGATCTTAAGAATCAGTTTGTGGAGACAAATGTTGGATTTGATACAATTTGCAAGGTATGTTTGTAACATGAAATGCTGTAGTGTTATAGATGTGTTAGGGTAATTATGAATATGATTTGTTGTCAACAGAACCTTAGTTTTTTATTTTATTTTCTAATTTTTCATCTGGGAAACTCACTCCATCTTCCTCCTTATTACGTTTGGACATACTACCCACCTTGTTAGATGTAACAATCTTGAATTATGCATGTAAAATTAGTGTAACATAACATTTCAATATTATATCACCAGGAACTTGACATTCAATTTTTCTGATAAATTTAACGAGGAACTCCTAACAGTCATGATTTTTTTAGCAATATTAAAAAATAGATTTTAAAATGACCATAGTTTCTAAGCTTTGCAATGTCATAGTGAGGCCTGTTCATATGCATTCTCTTTTCAGGTTAATTCACAGCTCATCAGCAATGTCTGCACAGATGCGCTCTCGGCGGAAAAGGTAATGCATAGTTCATTTCTGTAAGGCTTTACTTGTCAAACTAGCTTCAGCAACTTGGTTAGACCAAATGAGTTTATGGTTCTCCAAGAGTCCAATAGTGTTGGCACAGGAGTTTTTTTTATAATGGTTGACTTGGGCTAAAACATGAATGTTGAAACTACCTGTTTTCCATGTTCATGCAATCAACCATATTCCAATATTTATTCTTGTTTCAATCAATGGTAGATTTTGTCACCAGATATCTTTTTTGCTTCCTAAACAAGCAGTTTGTTGTTAATTTTTCCTTGCTCAAACTTCATCCTCAATCTTCTGGCGAACTAATGTTTTGCATTTTGTTTTGCAGTATTATTATTTTATTCGGCTTATGGGTCGCAAGGCATCTCATGTGGCCTTGGAATGTACTCTCCAGTCACATCCAAATATGGTTAGACTTTGCATTTGATTTCACTTGGTTTTCTCTTTTTACCCTGATATTTTGTTTATTTGATGATATCTGTTTTTTCAAGTGATTTATAATAACTTCAATTCTTTCTCAGGTCATCCTGGGTGAGGAGGTTGCTGCATCAAAACTCACCATTTTTGACATTACAAAACAGATCTGTGATGCAGTACAAGCCAGAGCAGAGAAAGGTTAGAAGTTGTTGGTTTGGGCTTGTGAAGGTTTATTTTGTCAACTTCTGATATACTTTTTGTTTCTTGTGCAGACAAGCATCATGGTGTAATTCTTATACCTGAGGGGCTTGTAGAAAGCATACCTGAACTGTATGCCTTGCTCCAGGTACTTGGCCTATAAAATAGTGACTTAATGATTTTTGTTTTCCATGTTTTTTGGATCAAAATTGGAAGCGAACAGTTATATTCTTATTGTTCTTCTAGCTTTGCTGTGGCTTTGGACATTTACTAAACTGTTATATGTGGTTTAGGAAATCCATGGTCTCCATCTTCAGGGTGTGTCGGCTGAGAATATCTCTTCACAACTTTCACCATGGGCATCTGCACTCTTTGAATTTTTGCCACCATTTTTAAGGAGACAGGTTATTTTTTATTCCTTTTTTATTGGTGGCTACAAAAAATAAAAAGGGATTGCCTAGTGCTCAAGGCTCCTGCTATTGCGGGGTTGGAGGTTGGGGGGGGGGGAGCGGCGGGGTTGGGAGTGAGCGTCGGATGTACGAAAATCCTTAGCCCCACTTGTGGAGAGATTGTTTCCATGTTTCGAATATGTGACAGCCAGATCACAACAGAGCAACCTTATTGTTGTGCCAAGGCTTACCATTTATGGTTCCTATAAACATGTTGTAAATTCATATTTGTTACTTGCTGCTTGATTTGCTTGAGATATTTGTGATACTAGTAACATTTTCTATCTATGCTACAGCTGCTTCTCCATCCAGAATCTGATGACTCTGCACAGTTATCCCAGGTAAAATTTGGTGCAACAATTCAAAAAGGTGGAATTTTTTCAGAAAAGCATTATTTTGATTATTGTTTTCTGAATTTTCCTCTATTTCTTTATGTTTAGATTGAGACAGAGAAACTTCTAGCTCAGTTGGTGGACAAAGAAATGAACAAGCGGCTGGTGAGTTTAAATCATTTATATGATGATGACACAGAAAATCACATCTTCAACTTGGATTAACAATAAACACATTTACTATATTTTTCTTGGAGTGGTACTGCATCATAAATCCATATTGTTAATCGTACATTGTAACTTCATAATATTGCATTTCTTAAGTTTCTTTATCTGTTGCTTATATATGTATTGCAGTATTGTTTAATGGACTGATAGTTGGTTGCTCTTTCCATTTATATCTTGTATGCTATTTCCGTCATTGCTGGGTCATCCCTAGCTTTAAAATGTTCTTATGCAGTGAATGTTTTATTTTACTATCTTCACAGAAAGAAGGCACATACAAAGGAAAGAAATTTAATGCTATCTGCCACTTTTTTGGCTACCAAGCTAGGGGATCCTTGCCTTCTAAATTTGACTGTGACTATGCTTATGTGAGTTCCTACAAGGAGTAGTTTTCTTCTTTTGCTTTGCTAGTTTTGCTATGACCAATGAGTTTATTTGTGAAACTGTTTCCGCTTAGGTTCTTGGGCATGTCTGCTATCATATACTAGCAGCTCGTTTGAATGGTTACATGGCGACTATCACAAATCTGAAAAATCCTGTGAATAAATGGCGGTGTGGTGCTGCTCCAATTACAGTGAATCTCTGTCCTGTTTATTTTTCTAATTAGTGTTTTTTTTTCTCCTCAATATACTGTTTGAACACTTGGATCCAACAGTGTGATCAAAATAAGCTACATGTAACAATCAGTTTTGATTATTCTAGGCAATGATGACTGTGAAGCGATGGTCACGTGGTCCTGCAGCCTCTCTGATTGGAAAACCTGCTGTTCATCCTGCCACTGTAGAGTTGAAAGGAAAAGCATTCGAGTATGCTATTGTTATAACATTTTACTGATATGATAGTTGCTATCTCCTATTGCATGTTCTGAATTAGTTACCTTTCCAGGCAGTGATCTGAGCATGTCTAAACATACTTGCTTTGCTGGTGGAACCATAGTTCTCTTTTTTTTTGTTAAAGCAAATGAACTATTTTCCAACCCTTCAATTGCTTTCCTTTTAATATAATATTCTTTGAGCTGTATGCATTTTTCCCTTCTCCTGGCAACTGCAAGCCTACACAGTCCATTTTTAGTATGCAATCATGAAGGATCCTTTGAAAAATTATTGGGCAGTCTAATGTTTGAGATAAGTTCAGTTTGTCTAGAGTTGGATGATCTTTCTCGATATGCTTGGATGAGAAACATAAGATTCAAGTGGCCTAGTATCTAATTTGTCATTTTGTAATATTGGTTGCGTGTGTTTTCACTTGTGTCTAATGTTGAGATCTGGGTTCCAGGTTGTTGAGACACAATGCTTCCAGCTTTTTGATGGATGACATATACAGAAACCTTGGACCTCTTCAGTTTGATGGACCTGGTGCTGATGCTAAGACCATTACATTGTGTGTTGAAGATCAAGATTACATGGGCCGGATTAAATTGCTTCAGGAGTATCTGGAAAAGGTTCTAATATTTCGTCGTTCTATGATATGATAATAATCTTCTTGTTCTCCCATTTTAGCTGACTGTTTTCACGTAGATGATAAGAAAAAAAGCAGTAGGAACTAGAATGAACAGTGCAGTAGCAACAAATGTGAGAATATTGACTTCCACAATCTCATTGGTTTTTTTACTTCGCAATAACTCGGGATCTAACCCTATAGAGATAAGATACAGTGTATTCTGGTTAGTATGTTATTATGGTAAATCGATGTCTGGTTTGTATCCTAGCTGATGATTTAATTATCCATTCACAGCATCTTTTTTTTTTTTTTTTTGACGTTATTTTTTTTCACCCAAGTGTAGGAACCACCCCTGGAGGACATGACACCTACTCTGGAACTTCATTCCTGCCTCTTGATTATGGCCCCCACTGACCCGCTCGCCTATCCCTCCCCAAACGCCACCAACCGCGCCCCCCCCCCCCCCCCCCCTGTTTAATCTTTGTTCCCTTTTTAGGCTTCTATTATCATCTGAATTATTCCAAATTATTAGCCTGTGACTGTGACAACACTATATCATTTATCGTTATTTTTTCCCAAAAAAGTGAAAGTCTCTGCAGTGTCCCTTTCCTATGTTGCCACAACCAAAAATGTCACCCCTGTAATAATTCTGGGCTTCCTTGTGTGATAAATTATGTTTAAATTTTGTAGATACTCAAACTTCTCAAATTTATCCATAAACTGCTTTCCTTGTGTTGCACCCAATTCTGCTTCCCTAGTTACCCTGATTCAGTCTAGTATGATTTTTGCAATGTCTCTTTGGTCCTAATTTTCTGCCATAATATATACCTCTACTAATATCACTTGGTTAAATAATAGGCCATTTCGATGCTATGCCAGTAAACTAACATTCTTGTCAGTGGATATCCCCTTTGTGAGCTAAATCATAATGCCTGCCTGCTCCCATGCCTGCTTATCTCCTAGTCCCAGTCAATACAACACAACCTGGTCTGTGGCTGCCCTTAAACAAAATAACGAATTGCAAAATCTTGTTTATGTCCTGAAGTGTTAGTTTGTAAACTGCAGCCTCAGCCCTTTTCTTAGTTGTCATTATAGCAGCAGTTCTTCCATATTTGTTGCTGCAAATATAGATCTAACTCTTGCACTCCTATATTTTGTTTTTACAGGTGAAAAGCATAGTGAAGCCTGGGTGTTCACAGGATGTCCTGAAAGCAGCTTTGAGTGCTATGGCTTCTGTGACGGACGTGTTGTCTGTGATGGCTTCTCCCACATTTAGCAGCCAGCCACGTCTCTGAGTTGCATCACTAACCATCCTCAATAGCGGACCCATTAGCAATGTCTGTTTTCCATTTATTTGGTTTTCTTTTTCCTCCATTCTGTCTTTTCCCTATTGTGAGTGTTTGCAGGGAGTAAGAACTTTCACATGATTTATCTGTCTCCACTTTTGGTTGGCATGCATTTTTGTTGATGGTTCAAGTCACTAGGACGAGTCCATTGCTGTACTTTGAAGTTGAGTAATAATACGGTTCTGTCTTATAACAAAGTTCTTTCCTGCATCGAATAATGATGATTTTAGCTATTTCTGAATTGTTGAGGACTTATATCTGGAAAATGTTTATAAACCGGGAGAAAACAACAATATATAGAGAGGGAATTGCTGTAATTGTGAATGTTTGGTGTTGAGCAGCTGTGTGCAGTTGCTGAAGGACTTCCGGATTTAGTTTCAGTGACTATATCTGATAGGTTGGGTATATTTGGTGGAAACCTGCCTGGAAAACCCCTGATAAGGAGAAAAGCCGGGAGAACTAATGCTGTGCGAGTAGTTTGGCTCACCTTGTCGGATTCTTTCCAGTCTCCTGGAGGCATCTTTAAGGGCTGGAGATTTCACCAAGTGGCCTTCAGCTGAACCTTTTCGAGAACTGTGATATGGTTTTCAGATCTATCATATGCTGTAGTGTTGCATGAGCAGAAGGTTGAAAGAGTTTGTTTGAAATTGGATTTGTGATGGAAGCTTGATGCCATCCATTGTGGGATTGTTATGGACCACAGGATTTCCATGGCCAGGAACCCTTTGAGAAGGTAAAAATATGTTCTGGAACCCTTAAATTCCTTTGTGAGCATCCTGCAGCCTATGGTACCAAATCATGGTTGGTTCAGTTGCCAAATTGTTGATGATTGTCTTTTAATTTGCTTGTACTGGAGTTTCGATGGTTGCTGTGAATGCAAATGGGCCGGTCCAGTGTAAAAATTTATATTATTTGGCTGTATCATTATTTGTTAATATGTTATATCGCTTGGACCAAGCTTGGTCCATTTGTGTTCTCATTTTCCTTCCTGCCATTGATGTCCAGGGGATACATTTATCAGGGTCTCGTTGAATCTTTAACTAGCTTATTTACGTGTTGTTATTCCTTGTAGAAGTATAAAAGAAGGCAAAGGATGAATAAGTTTGTGCTGTCTCAAGTTTTTAATTAAATTTTTTATTTGTTCAGGGGGACTCGAAAAGCCTCCAAAACCATCATTTATTGTTATAAACATACAAATAGACAATTGTTTTCTTCTTCCACTCTTTTACTAGAAACTCCAGGAGTAGAGCATTGGAAAATATGGCAGCTGTTATTATTGGAGATAATGGATGATAATGTGTAATTATGGTATTATTTGAATGCTATTTCCATAATTATCATTTTCAACCTTTGGCAGAGCTTTGAATTAAAAAATATTGATGTAACTTGAATAAATAACAGGCATCATCTATATTTCTAATTGCCTATATAAAAAGCACAAGGTCAGAAGGGTCTGCTAGATCTTAGTTTACATGAGTACAGTGATAAAGTCTGATGTTAATAACGATTGCACTATATAAGGTGGAGTGAATTTGTTCATATGCTGTTATTCAATTGGCGGTAGCCATGATAAATGAAGATATTGAACTTTTCTATAACAAAACTGAATTTGTTTTGGTAACATTTTCATCATTTGGGAAGTTCAAGTTATGAGAGTTGGACTATGCACTAAATAAATATTAGATTTTTAATACAATACTTAATGGTTTATAGTCAATAATGGATCATTTAAATAAAAGTCCAAACAATTGAATAAATACCATGGGAAATGCCTAGAAAAAAATTCTTATGTTTCCAGTGTCCCTGATCTAAGCATTAATGGGATGGAAAAATAAAAGTTTTGAATAGTATGATTCCATGTATTATTATAATCCAGTCATAAAAAATCTAATTAGTTCATATTTGTAATTTGTCCATGTATGAATATATTTAAATCATGACTCTTATCCTACAAAAAAAAAAAAAATATTTAAATCCAGATCAACAATAAAGTAGGAATATGCCCTATTATGTAATTTGATGTATTAGTGCACTTGATGGAATTATATTCATTTAAGGGTTTTTTATATGTATATCTTTTTAAATATTCAAATTTACATAAATATCCTTTTAAAATTGATAGCTGCATGTATATCCTTATAAAATATCTTTTTTTGTATATATACTCATATCATCTAACACGGTTAAAAATTAATGATTTAAAATTAAAATGACTAAAATATCCTCATAGATAGATATGCAAAAGAAAAATTTATAAGGATATATATGCAAATAGCAATTTTATGAGTGTATTCACACAAATTTGAATATTTAGAAGGGTATACATGCAAAAAATTCTTAACATAAATACACCTCTCTTGGTTTGTTAATTCTTTCCTTATTTTACTAGAGACAAATTAACATATATATATAAAATAATAAATTTATTTTATTTATTAATTTATATAGATAAAATGATCTTTTTATCAAATGATAGATCAAAATTATTTTATCTAAAAAATAAATAAATCATAACCATCCATGTTTCCTCTAATGTGTAATAATATGCTTCTAAAAAAAGTATCTAAATCTGATATTAGATGAATAGCTTATACATTTGCATAGAATGGATATAGTTATGGATTTAGATATTATATAAAAATAAAAATTTATAATCTTATTATATTTTATTTTAAAAATTTTTATCAAAAATATCTTTGTGAAGTATATAAGGTATATTATGTTGTTATAAGATGGACATAATCATCCCATCTTGCATAAAAATAAAATAAAATATAATATTTTAATATATAAAATATTATATAATATCGTCATCATGTTGTTATATTATGTAATATATTACTATATTGTAGAGTAAGAGGGCCTGAATCCATCTAGATGAAATAGATAAAAATTAAATTAGAATTTTGTATGTGCATATCCTTCTAACATTCAAATTTGTATGAATATCTCCATGAAATTACTATTTATATATATATCCTTAATAAATATTCTTTTTGCATGTCTATCCATCAGAATATTTTAGTCATTTAAATTTTAAACTATTAATTTTTTAATGACATTAAATGATGTGGCCACATATGCAAAAAAATTAAAAAAAAGAAGGATATATATATAAAACAAGTATTTTATGAGGATATACATATAAATATCAATTTTGAAAAGATATTCACACAAATTTGAATATTTAAGAGGATATACATGCAAAAAATCTTTCTTTTAATTTGTAAGCTAAAGATTTTCAAAATATATGATTTTTTATTAATTTGTACTTACTTTTAAATGTGGATCAAAATCAATGATGCAGACCTTTAATTTGATTATCTCATTATCGATTTTAAAATTATTAATCTTTTATAAAATATTTAATGATATCTAACTTTTATATGAATTACTGTCTATACAATATTACTAAAAGAAAAAGGTTTATTCATTATTAGATTTCATCTAACAGTTATATGACCAGAAAGAGTTTTTAGTTCCTTTCTTTATGAATATTTTTAAAAAATACCATTAAGAAGTTAGATATATAAATAACATGTATCTCTACATATTTTTATATCTCCATCTCTTATATATATGGTTTCTCCTAAATATCCCAAAATCAACAAGACTTTGTTCTAAAAAAAATATCTTTATCCATCTCTCATCCATATCTCCAACCCATTAACTCTTTCTAAAATTTTAGAAAACAAATAAAGTCATTGATGCTTTTTTTCTATTCCATATATTTTATCTCTCTCATTCCTCAATCCCTTACGCTCTTTTCTTATTAATGCATTTTCTAATATGCATTACATGCTAGTAACAAAATATTATCTAAATAATATCTATTATTTACATATCTATTACGTAATGCAAAAAAGGAGCTTTTTGAAATTGTTACGAGGGTAGTCATATTAAACAATTGACAAATCCTTGCCTCCTTGTCTAATGAGAGCTAATGAATACTAAACTTTTTTTTTTTTTTTTTTGTTTGTCCAACAAGACATGAGATTGAGTCCTATCTTCAGCTACATTATTCAAAAATGCCAATAAGTCTATTTAGTTATCTATCAAAAAAAAAAAAAAAAAAAAAAAACATTTTGATGTGTTTCCCCCATTCCCTTCCCCAAATCCACCAATGACCCATCGGAGGGTCCAGAAACTTCTGATCAGATGTCTAAATATTACCATCACCAGCGGCTCCAATCCCCCCAGCTTTAAAAGCCTTAAACCCTGATGGGTGAGGCCGCCACTCCCTCCTCTCCCCTTAAACCCTACCTCAAAAGAGCGGAAGCTCGAAAGGAGAAGAAGAAAGATGTCGTCTACCATCGCCTCCTCTCTCCTTCGCCGCACCCTCCGCCTCTCTCGATCCTCCTCTCTCTTCTGCCGCTATCGCCAGCCGCAGTTCTACTCCTCTCTCGCTTCCTCTCGCTCCTCCTCCTCCCCTTTGATCCGAAGGGCGATTCCCCAAAGCCTCAGGAAACCCCCTTCTCTCCTCTCCTTTCGGTTCGCCTCCTCCAAGGTGTCGGCGGATGAGAATCTCAAACGAATCCTCGATTCCGAGATTGATTGCGTCCTGCAATCGGACACTCACGGACAGGTAATGCCTTCAATATCTCATCACCCTAATCGGTCGATCAAGGAGTTTTTCTTTCCTTTTCTTTTTTTTCTTTGTTGTATTTTTTTTTGGTAGCTAGAAACTATAAGTTATTGTGAAAATTTCTTCTTTTGAAAGATTGTTTTTGGACTTATTTTCTTTTCTTCCGACTTGAAGATTTGGGGAAAACCTTAATTCTCGTATTAATTTCTTAATTTTGCTGTTAAATATGTGTTAAGTTCAAATTTTGTGGTCATGGAGCACGATATCTGGATAAGATTTTCGATGTATTAGATTTTTCACCATATTGGCGTTGTGCTCTGGTTGTTTTCTGAGTTTCTTTTTCTTCCATATCAATGCAATGAATATGTTGTTATATTAATGTTCTTACTCAGTTGTTGCACGTGAAGAAAGTGGTCAATAAGTTAAACCCATATTTTTGAAAATCAGAAGATTGCCCGAATCAAATTAGAGTCTCACTAAGGTTTGGGCCTACAAGTTAATTGTTAACCCAATAAGCCCAACAGATGGTTCTAAGTGGTGTGAAAGTCGGAAATTTTACACTGACATGATGATGTGGTTTACCAATGTATGATTTATAGTTCTAATCACTGATTCCATTTTCAACCTTCATCTAAAAATATTTTGAGTGGAATCAAAATGTTGTTAGGGTGTGCTTGGTTGGAACTAGTCCACTAGCCAGGAGCCTGACTTTGGTAGGTTGTCAGTTATTTAATGGATGTTTAGCCAAATCAAACAATTTGGAATTTTCACTTTCAATTGAAGCTGAGGGTATTGAAGGCTTCGTATTGATGCTTAGCATTCTACTTTGATTATTTCTAGAACAATGTACTTGTATATTTGTCACGCAAGGGAGTGGATATTTTGTTGATTATATTTATATTGATTCTTACAATTAAGGAGTTTGTGGAGAGCCAGTGAGACTTTTAGTTTCCTGTGGCATCATGTGGTCAGTCAGATGGAGAGTAGCCAAAAAGTTAATGGCCTCAAATATATATGAGAGACATAGGATCCCAAGTTCAAAACCAACCTAAGATATCAATTCCATGTAATTGGTCTTAATTATGAATTAGTGAATAATGGAGAGCTATATTTGCATGCCCATAAATAACTAAGGGTCAAGTTCTTCCACATATGGGAGTCAATGGATTCCATATCTTTTATTCATTCACGATCGTACTGGGACATGGTTTCAGAGTTGAAGAGATGAAGGTTCTGATTTTTTTTTTTGGGTTTGCTCTCTGTATGTCATTGCTGATCACAGAAGCTAGTTGATATGTATCGGTTTAGGACAAACAGGTAATCATTAACAACTATTTTTTTGTTTGGATTTATTCATTATTTTGGAGTTTTTGTTATGTGATATACTCTTTTTATTTTCTTTTAGTGGCTTAACGAAATGGTTTTTTAGTTACATTGGTTTAACGACTCTCATCACTCGTTTATTGGGGGGCATCCCATGATCTTTCTTATCACTATGCCTTTTTTGTCTATGTTCCTGAAGCTCTGTTGCATCTTTCACTAATGACTCATTGACCTGTTTGCTTAGCTCCTCATCTCTTTAGTATTCAACTTGATTTCATCACTGCAGTAAATGGATCTCTGTTTTTACAGTGTTTGTTTATATTTTATTCATGCTGTGAAAGTTATAGGATAACTTCTTGTGGTTATCTTCTGTTTGAGACTTGATAAGGAATTGAAAATTACATCTTGACAAATCATGAAGTGCACAGAAAAATCATCCTTGTATTTTGTCTCAGTTGATTAAGAAATTTGTGTGTGAAAACTTTCTTGAGTACATTGTTCGGATTAATGAATCCTTTCATCAGATTATGCACATTCATTCATGAATAGTCACAATGTTGAGATCTAAGAGTTTTTATGACAGTTTGGGTGTGCATGCACTAATGCATACATCATTTGAACATTGGAGCAATTGTCTGCATCCACTCATGAAGTCAAACTATAGTGAGCACAAACAATATAACGGCGAGTATTGTTAACATTGTAAAATGTTTAATCGTTCTTTTGTAAATGTGCTTCAGTTGATTATATGAATTGCAACTTAAGTGATGGTGCCACACTCACCTTAGCTTTTCAGCTTGTCTAAGTATCTTTGAATTAGTGAATGACTAGGATTAATTTACTACTTGCTGAGTCCTGGACTTGCCTGTCATGTACATTGGAAGTAAAATTTTTTAAAAAAATGTCAAAGTAATCTGTTCAGTTTCTCTTTGCAGGAAGTTGAATTGCCAGATGGGTTTCCCTTTGAGATCATCGACAATCCTGGCGACCAGACAGTCGTCCTTAAACGAGAATTTGCAGGTGAGAACATCCAAGTCACTGTTTTCATGAATTTTGATTCAGAGGGAGATTTGGGTGAGAATGATGAAGATGGGGCTGAGGATGACAACAATGAGAGCTCTTTCCAGCCAATCATCTCTCTGGTTGTATCTATTGAAAAAGGAGAGGGCCCTATCTTGGAATTCTCCTGCAATCTTAATGCTGATGGGCTTGAAATAGAAAGCATGGCCATGAAGAAGCATGATGCTCCTGATGATCAGGGTGCTTATCAAGGGCCGGAGTTTTCGTAAGTTCCTTTTATCATATTTTCTTTTGATCTATTTAGTTATTGAGTGTAAGGACCAAAGTTTTCATAAGTTCCTTTTGTCACATTTTCTTTTAATCTATTTAGTTATTGAGGTGTGTTAATAGGAATTTGATGTGAATTTGCATGCAATTAATCCATATTAATTAAGCAAGGTTTTGGGCGAATGTGATTTGGTACCTAAATTTTATTCAGAAACTATATCCTAAGCCTGATTTCACGGGGTGATTTATATGTTATGGAACGAGAAAGGGGGTTTTGGAAATTCTGCTGGTCCTCAGGATAATTGGAGTCCCTGCTTTGCAGGCTGATGGCAACAGGAAGGGCCTTTAAGTAGGGGAATCTGACTGCGGGATTATCCAACTGGTGACCCTGATTACGCAATGATTGGAAGAATATTGGAGGAATGTTGAAAATAAACAACTAATAAGGACAAGTGGTTAGAATGAGGAGAACTTGAGGGCATGTGGGTGAATTACAGACACCAAATTATGAGTTCTAGACATTACTTGCCAAGCATTTTAGAATTATCTTTTATTCATTTTTGGTGATAAAAAGATGGGGGCAGAAACTTTGGATAATGAAAAAAATCAGGATAATTATTATTCTTGAATATCTGTAAATATTTGTATCAAAACAAAAGGCTTTCTTCTTATGTCCACTCTTTGTTTGCAGGGATTTGGACGAGAACTTGCAGAAGGCCTTGCACAAGTACCTCGAAGTGAGAGGTATTAAGGGCTCCCTGTTTGACTTCTTGCATGAGTACATGATGAACAAGGATGAGAAGGAGTACTTAGCATGGTTGAAGAACTTGAAGGAATTCGTTGGGAAGTGAATACTTCATTAAGTTTGAGTTTAGATGTCTTTAGGGAGAGTTTTGATATATACGTCTCCAAGGATGTGTGATTTTTAAACTGTCTTGGAAAATTGTACTTTAATGAGAAAGGTGCTTCTTATCAGGGTGTAACTTCAAATAAGTTGCAAACTATCATCTTAATTTATCATGATTTATCAAGACATTGATTGTTGGCTGTTTGTCGGTAAATAATGTTTTGTGTTTTTTTCCCTTAACTAGTAATTAGAGCTTCATTTGTTTTGTTAGGTACCTTGCACATTTGGTATGATTTCTCATTCATGTCGATCTACAGGAGAAATTTCCTAGCATTAAAGTTTGACCAATGAATGTTCTTGGTGTCAGCCCACTCCCAATCTTTTGTAAACAAGAAAGCATATGTTTTTGAGGATTTATCATGAACTGCTTGAATGTGATTAAAACGTGGTCAGATTCGAATTGATTGATGATATGATCTGAAAAGGGAGAGGAAGATGGAGGACATTAGAAGAGAACAGTATGGAGATTCTATTATAAAACAGAAATTTTGTGATATGGATTCGGCATTTAAACTACTATATTTTCCTACCAAGAGCATGG
This sequence comes from Elaeis guineensis, assembly GCF_000442705.2. Lineage (NCBI taxonomy): Eukaryota > Viridiplantae > Streptophyta > Magnoliopsida > Arecales > Arecaceae > Elaeis > Elaeis guineensis. Next base: position 136,043,901 of record NC_026000.2, on the reverse strand, counting down.
ACGACAAACTCCTAAACCCCATATTTGCTTTATTTTTATGTGCATGGCATGATACCTATCTGATGCACTGATTTACTTCTGAACAACTATCAAGTAATATCAAAGTTTCCCTTCTTTTTTTCCCTGACATGTCCTTTGTTTATGGTACAAGTTATAGACAGAAGAAAATGTGTTCTGTTCTGTGTGGGATTAAGTAGGTGCTGCTTTTGTTGTGACTCAATCATAATGCTCCCAGAAATATACAAGAAACATGGCTTTGTGATGCAGAGGTGCAGGTGCGATGCTAAAAGGTGAGCTATTGAAGTCTTTGGTAAGAAAAATGGTGGTCGTGATAGAGGGCTCAGCTGATACCCTGAATGATAGATGGTTGCAGGGGGGATCTTCTTTTTTCTGTTCCTGTCTCTGTTTCTTCTATAAAATACAATGAAATCTTATTGCTGGGGATTCATTGCACGCTGGAGAGCTAGTGGTCAAGGCTTGTGTTGTTCCACAAAGAATGGCTGTGTGATGTTGAGAAGGAATTATAATCGTTCATCAATCTAATGGGTATCCATCATGAACACATGTCAAAAGGTGATGGGTGGGTGTGATTCCAAACCAGAATCTTGCGATTCCTGTTCTCCTTGGCCCAATTTCATGGTCAACCCCATTCCATTTGTTGCATGGTTGGTGATATCACCTTGACCCTTCTTTCTAGCCTGTCATCATCTGGACCTTGCATCACGTCATGTGTGTTTCATCATCATTGCATGCGTGGAGAGTATGATGTCACACATCCTAATGTCATCAAACATTCTTTCGTTGCAATTTCTTGCCTTTCTCCAAACCTTTGACACGTACATTTCCTTCCCTTTCTCGGACATTCCTGGCCATCAAGGCAATTACAAAAAAAGTAGGACTGGTTAATGTTTTGGTGATGAATATGATGTACGAAGGCAGGGGATGAGACTGGAATCAGATCACCCCGTGCAACACGCACATCCATTCATCACGCACGGCACTAACATCGGCCATGCATCACGCACGGCTTCTCTCCATTGTGAAACGAGACTTTGGCTTCTTCTATGGTGGACTTGACGACCAACGTCAGCCGTATCTGAACCATTCCAACTTCTACCATGTACAATTCCCTCTCCATGCTTTCATGGAAGTTCTCTCTCTCTCTCTCTCTCTCTCTCTCTCTCTATATATATATATATATATATATATGAAGCCCCCACAACCATGAAAGCTAAGCCACCTGATCGAATCATTCATAAGTTGATCGATTCCTTGAGGCATTGAGATGGCTTGCACACGGTTGCAGAGAGAGCTCATGGAATTCGAACGTGTGTTCCAGCACTTGGATGAGGATGGTGATGGGAAGATATCGCAAGATGAGCTGAGGAGGTGGCTGAGGACGATCGACGAGGAGTCGTCAGCAGAGCAGGTGGAGTTGTTGTTGGATGGGAATGGGGAGAGTTTGATTGGGTTTGATGAGTTCATGAGGTTGGTAGGGGTGGTTGGGGATGAGGAGGGGAAGATTAGGGAGCTGAGGGAGGCCTTCTGGGTGTTTGTGATGGACGGGGAGGGGTGCATCACGGCTAAGAGCTTGAGGAGGACCCTCAGTCGGCTAGGGTGGTCCAGGTCCCTTGAGGACTGCATGGTAATGATCCAAAGGTTTGACATCAATGGGGATGGAGTGCTTAGCTTTGAAGAGTTCAGGAACATGATGTTATGATACAATCTCTTTTCGTTTTGATCGCTTTCTCTCGGCTAAATCCTTGGTGCAAGCCCAGGAAAAGATCTTGTTTTTCATCTGTATCCTTCATTAGATGCTGTGAACCGAAGCATATCTTATTTCATTGGCAATATTCAATAAGACTGATCACCAATGCCTTGAGTTGAAATAAAAATAATGTAGATATCAATACATGTTTTTTTTTAATCAATAAGTAGTTAATAAGAATATCATGATGGGTGTTATGAGTTGTTTGACTTCTCACAACGGTTAAAGTTGTGAAATATGATTCAACCTCGTGAAGATCAGAGATATAAAGATAATATTATGTTGACGAGTGAACGTAGGAAATGTGTTTCTTAGGTTTCTATCTGACTCCTAGTTATAATCATTTATCTGAATTTCTGATTAAGCTGCTTGAGATCCGATAACCAATCCCTGATTATCATATAATATGCTTGTCTATTCTATACATTTGTTTTTGTTTGTCATATGCAAAATTTCATATCCACACAATTAGATACTGAAGGACATATAGGTTGAATAGTTAAACTTTATGACCACCAAATTGAAAGTATCATTGAATAAAATTAAATTAAGCCAATATCATATTAACATAGCCGCCTATTTTTCTTAAAGATCCACGAATACTGTATAAGATTATTTAGGATTACAAATAAAAGAGAATATTTGGATACCACTGGATACCACCCATATCTTTTTCTTCCTTCTTTTTACACACACACACACATATATATATATATATATATATATATATATATATATATATATATATATATATATATATAAATTAAATATATTTATAATCATTTAGATTTGGATACAAAAACAGATCCAGATGGATAATATGAAAGAAAAGTTATCTTGCTGACCTTCAAATGTGACAACAGAAAACAGACGGAAGGGTGAAATAACATTAACCCTTCCTTTAACTCATCCTCGTTCTTTTCTATCCCTTAATTTTTTTCATTTTTTTTCACCCTCAAATTATCCCACTAACTCAAAAACTTCAACCAAATAAAGGTTTTATTACTCCAGGAATATATTGGAGGTGGGACAAATCCCTTGTTGACCTGATTGATATTTTTCATTGCACCAAAATATTGTATGCACTTAGGAACAAGAGAGAAATGAGAGGAAAGAGATCCTGGTGATGACAAAAGGTGCGATGACGGACCTCAAGCAGAGTCCGTTGACCTGATCGACGTTCCACCGCACAGTCCATTCATAGCCAGCTATTCCAAGGTAGGAAGGCATATTAGATTTCACTGCTGACCACTGATACGGTTCTTAACCAGCTGACAGCCCTCAAGCAGATTCTGTTCAGGCTGAGCATTGACAATTGACACCAGCAGCCTGGAATCAGCCCATTCTCTCTCGCTGCACCTTGTAAGTGATCAGTGTTGTGCATAGAAAAATATCTGGATTTCCAGTTGCTCATGCTCACATGGTAACAGCTCGAGACGACTCAGTGTTGATAGCAGCAGTAGCTTCAGGGGACTACTGATAAAACTTACAGGAGTCCATTTGGTTGAAGCTATCCAACGTGTCAAGACGACCAAACAAATCAGAGATAACACAGCTTCCCAGATCATAACAGCACAACTTGAGATTGGGAGAAAGGGGGACGATGATCAAGAATACTGAATATGCAACCAATGAGCCAGTATGAAGTTTTCAGACCCTTATTTCAGTTTAGAATAACTAGCTAATGACAGAATCCAGTGACACCACTGGTATCCATCTATGAGATCATGCTTTACTACAATGAACGACTAGTTTACCCAGGAACCACAACAGGACATGGTACAACTAGATGCAAGCTTTAAAATTTCATAGAATCATTTTGATTCCATTGTAACCTTACACTATATACTTCCTATGGATTGTCGGACTCCAATTCCGAAATCCAAAATCTATCCTATCAAGTTGTTGAATCCAATTTTGGGATCCAATCCTGCTCTGCCGGTCATCGCAAACTCCAGCAGGGCATGAAAATTTACAGACACTTGACTGCAGCGTGATGAGCAATCCGAGCTCTCATGCTTTCAGCTCCATCAGTTGGAGCCCTGGATGACTTTGTGGTGTCTCTGGTGACCATGACTAGGAAAAACCTGCAACACGTTTATAACTGGTAATTAGTCTTGTGAACCCCCACAGTTGCAAATAGCATAGAACAATGCCACACAAGTATAAAATGCATCTAGCATTCTATTGAAAAGTTTGATGTAGGACAAAGCCTGTAAAATTATTGAATTCACATCATTGGTCCTATAGGAGTTTGGTCACTATACATGGCTAACGGAGTCATATCCAAAAAAAAGGTTATGATATGCATATCAAGAAAAACATGTCAATAAAGGAATGGAAACACGTTCCACCAGAAATCAGTTATGTATAACAAGCATGCAAAGCTGGCTGAGCACATGCAAATGAAGGGGACAATCTGCTTTAGTGCAAGAAGACAATTGATACAAAAATATAGCAATATTCTGATTGTAATATACTCTAACCTATCAAAGAAAAAACATTTTATAAGATGCACACCATTTATGACTTTTTGAGAGTGTTGAGAAACAGACATAAAAGGAGTGCATTTAATTGAAATCAATGCTCAGAGCTTCAGATTACTGCAAATAACAAAGGCATTGTTGTTACAATAAGGGAGATGTCGAATCTTTTAGCAGGCCTTAGCATTTCAAATTCCTTTGTCTGCTTGATTTGCCCCCAACCACTTAATATGTGTGCATTATACTGTTATGTCTTCTATTGAGTCACCAATATCAAAAATTTTAATAATGTAAGGATCTAATTTGACATGTATAAGTGGTGGAAGCAAATGAAAGCAAACAATGAATAACATTTTTTAAAAAAAAAAAAGAGCAACAACTCCAATCTATTTTGTAGGTTTAGGGCAAAATGCACCAAGAAGAGAATTAAACTACATATCTACCCGAAAACGATGTAACAACCCCATAATGAAGTACTTAATCCACATTTCTATTCAGAATCGAGCCATGTGGATCCACTACACATGGGCTTTGACTCAATGGATGAGAGGCATTGCAAGGAAAATGCAACACTAATGATTTCCACAATTTGTTCAAGAATTTTGGATTGTAACAAGCAATAGGGTAAAAGAGACTGATCTCTAATCAACTCTTAAAACATACTCTGGCTTCGGACGATAAGCAAGAAATATAGAAAGCATTGGCTAATTCTGGAAGATGGCAGGTCCAGGGCTGCACTATGTGGATTTGGTAGAACCAACCTGGTCATTTTTGTCTGAGAGCTTTCTTGCTTGCTTAACCCTTCATATTCGCTCGTTGGCAAGTTCTTAGGAAAGGATTTGTTACCATCTAGGAGTACCCCTCTGACTACTGAAGTTAAATACAAGGCTCTTATGCTCTCTATTGCATTGCCACGTCAGGGTTTTTTTTTTATTGTATCTAATTGTATTGTATTTAAATAGGTGGTGTTCTCCTACCTTTTTAATGAAAATGAAGTCCTGAAAGAAAACATGAGATTCTTTTGCAAACTATTCAAGTATTCCAGAAATTTAAAATTTTGGATAATTGTGGAAATTGAAGCCAAAAATGCATGAAGCTGAATAATAATGAAGAGATTACTAAATCATAGGATGTCCCCGTCATCTATCTCAAAAAATAGGAATTGAGGGAATTGAGAGAATATACAACAAGCTTCAAAAAACAACGAGTGTATTACATCAATTTCAAGAGGAAAAGTAAGTCTTAGAGTAGACCTCCAAGGATTCAGGATTTTACATCCACTGGGCAACAAAACTTCGCACTATGCTGTTGGACCACACATGGAAGTCATTGTTAACTGTAAATTAATTCACTGCTACAACAAAGATAAGTTGCTTTATATTCAAAATGAAATGGAGCTGTCATAACAATTTCAGTGATACTAAAGTTAGTGCAGAAGTTCTTCACCAAAAAGATGAGCTCTTTATAGCACCCTATTTAAGGAGTGTTAGTTACGTGAGAATCTGACTGTTTCAAAGTTGAGTTTGAATTTTTATTGGAAATGAAAATATCAAAGCAAATGATTTCCAATCCAATAAAACATGATGCCCTTGTAGCATTCACAAAGGAAAAAGAAAAAAGAAAAAAAAAAATAGAATTAAAAGTTGGATCAAGTTGGTTGTCATTGCCTATTAGTGCACCTAAAAAGTATGGAACTAAAGTCACTTTGGTGCAATTTCAAAATCCCTATCCGGCAAAACAACAAATCGTATACTCCCAGAAACAATTGTTGTTCATAGTTTTTCCATTTCTCCTTTTCTGTTCCCACTTTTATTCCACTTTGCATGTCAAACCCATGCCATTACAAAACTCAGGACAACTGAACTTGACAATTAAATCTTTGAACAAATGAGGCTAAGATCCAATTTAGTTGACATCCAAGTAAAGAGTTGCAGAAGATTCCGATCAAAATTACTGAACACAAGGTCAAACCTTTAGCGCTGGATACCGAACTACATTAGAAGAATGAGTCCACCAAGACAACTGACTCTCAAGAGAGGCTCAGGTCTGATTTTCCAATAACATCTAAGAAAAGAATGGATGGAGAGTTCTCATGAAATATGTTATTAAAGCAAGGAGCAGATCCTCAAACATAGATAAAGTAACCAATGTCGGTTGTTCTTCAGAATTCTCTTTGAATTACAGCAATAACTCTCTTTTACAAGTCCACAGCTAAGTCATTCTTAGTATTCCCCAGTCCCTTCCCCCACTTATCCCACCCCTTCCCCCACTTATCCCACCCCTCCTATCAAAGTGGGACTCTGCCTCCTCTCTCAAAGGTGGCAGGGCCCACTTATAGCACCAAACCACTCCTTAGCTAGGGTGCAGACAATTCATGTTCAGGTCAGATTTGGCTAGATCTGTACCCAAACCTGACAAGAGATTTGGATTCACTTTCCCAATTTTGGATTCAATCAAGTTTATTAACACATATTTTTAACAATCTAGAGCATATTTCAAAAATTACTATTTTGTTAAACAATTTTCACTAATATCTTAGCTTTCACCACAAAAAATGGTGATGATTAATTTATTGACTAGAATGCCATATTTGTATTATCATTTGCATATTCATGACCATAACTGATCAACTTTAACCATTCACTGAATGCCATTTCAGTGAAGTCAGATGAATGTTTGGTGGTTGTGGGTTCAAAGATAGGTACAGCTTTCTTCTCAGACTTGAGTACTTTTGCCTAATGAAACTGATGCCCATGGCTTTTTCTTCTGATGCAAACTCTTATATTAGACTAGTTTTTTTTTTTTAATTTTTAAAAATGTAAATCGGCAGATGATACATATAATTGAAATATAGAATGTGAATATATAGTACATAATATATACACACATACAAATACATTGACATATGTGAAATTTAAAAGGAAGACACCATAAGAATGTGTTCAATTACCAATGAATTATTTGTCAGATTATTGGTTTGCATAGTCATGAAACCTGCTAAAGCTAATTGGGTTAGAATTAGGATAAAACTTGCTTGTTTTCTATTGGATGTGTTATATTAGTGGTTTATCAGCCTCTATTGCTACCCTACATAAGGCGATTTGCCATTATAAACTGATGCATGAAATATAAAAAAGAAATGACAAAATCAACTAAAATATACTCTTAAAAAAAAAAGTTGATCCTAAACTGCAACTCAAGAAACTACCTCCAAAACAATCCTGATTCAATAATAAGCAATCTCTTTTCTCCCAACCATTAAAGTTTTAAAGAGAGTTCAGTACACCTTAATCTCGAACAGCCGCTATTATTCAGAAAAAGATCAGATTTTCGTATTACATTCACATGCTGAACTTTAAAAAAAAAAAAAATCAACATACCCACCGAGATATGCCAGTTATGAGTAATAAGCTGTTCTGCTGTCAACCATTTTCACTACAAGCCAGTAGAAGTTTCTGTTTGAATTATTTGGAGTACTGACTACCAGCATTTTCAAATTGTATTAACACAAAAACATAAAGGCAGCAAAGGTGAAATTGTAAAGTGCTTCCATAATGATGATCATAATTTAACAGAATTATATGCAAAACATGCAGGCATCCATGAATATAAAAAATAATTATAAATCTAGTTTCATTATTTTGAGATTAGTTATATGGGTCCCACTTCAACATTAGTTCCTATATAAGGCCAAGTCCTTAACAACAAGAAGTGTCCTCAGATTATTTACATGCATAAATGGATGCGGAGTCCAACTGACCTCTAGAATGCAAAGATGATAGCTTGCAAGGCAAGAATGCATGCGACTGACATAGCAGTACTGCTGTTCTTGGTCCTGCAGCAATCTAAGGATACCTCCTATCAATAGTAAATGCACATGACAGTCAGTTTGAATAACCATCGAGATCACACAGATTAGAAATGATGTTATACCTCAAGATGTTATCACCCTGATGTGCATTTCAGCTTGCTGTTTGGCCTGAACCACTGCCCGGCATAAACTGTGGAGAATAAGCAGGAACTAACAAGTGTGGTGGAGCTGGGATTGGTGCTGCTACACCTGTAACATGAACAATTTTGTTCACCAAGGACAGCCTTGTAAAAGAAAAGCATGTGTGCAGTTTGAAAGACAGGAAGCATAAAGTAATCTATGCAGATGACTTTTTTTCCAATCTTTTGGTGTTTGACATGATATATCTGGGAGTAACATCCAATAAGAAAACAAAACAACAACAATTATTTGTAGAATGCAAACGACAAGCATATATCAAATATTTGCCCACATCTTACTTTTCTGGTTTTATAGGCTTATAAGATATGGATCCTCAGAAAGCCATCGATAATCTAACCCTTAGCTAGTCTAGAAAGGTCTAAGTGAAAACTACAAAATGCCTAGGATCCCTTATCTTAACCCTTTTAATCCGACAACCTCACCTTTGCTGTCCCCAGCTGCCCACCCATATCAACCCAGCATCCATCCTAACAAAGATATCTTTTCTAGCTGTTAGTTGCCAATACATTACAACCCTGCACTATATTCATGCCTTCTACACACCATATGAAGAAAAACTACAACACACAAAGCAACCCTACAAATTTAGAAAGTCTATCTACTGTAGTTATGTCCTTTTACACCAATGAAACTTAATCCACAAAACAGAGAGAGGATTTTCCAAATGAAATTTTGCCTGCTGGATAGGGAGCTTGAATTGTGGGTCGCGGTGCAGATGTTACTCCATTGACATTTGGCCCACTGAATTGCACGAAATGATGGCCTGGCATTGTGTGGCCCTGAATTGCTGTATAACCATGCCCACCAGGGATAGGCTGGCCCAATTGCCCAAATGGGTAGACAGCTGTGTTTACAGCTCCAGGAACACCATAAATCTGAACGTATTGCTGCCCCATATAAGGACTGTAGACATTCTGCAAATGAAAAATGTGTCGTAACAGCGGAAGCAGCTGGTTGCAAATTTATTGCTCCAAAAGAAATGTTCACCAGAATAAGGATAAAAAATGATAGGGATTCTCAACCTGTGGATAGATGTATTCGGATCCATATGTAGTGTAACTGCAAAAGGAAGCCAATAAACCTTTGAATGTTTTACCTTTGGCACCTTTTATTAAACATAGACATATGATTAACTAAAGTTATCAATTATGAAAACAATTCCTTGAGAGGTAGAAGCAAAATGCAGCAAGTGTAAACTCTCACCATGATATAAAAACAAAAGTAATTTATGGAAAAAAGAAACTACAAACAATTGGTTTCGTAAAACATACTTTATTATCCTTTCTCATCTTTTTTCCTCAAGCATTCTCCACCCTACCAATTTTAACCTCATACAAACTCTACTGCCTATCACTACTGGTTTTCATCTTTTTTCCCCTTCCTTTTGTTTTTGGTTCTGTCTTCTTTTAAAAAGAATGGAAGTATCATTAATAAAAGAAACAGAATAGGGATTTTTTATCTTATTCACAAATCTCTTAGGTCATGTTTGGAAGCAGAGTGACGGAGGATAAAAAGGACTTAATCCAGCTATTTCACAAAACAACACCCACACCCCACTTATGCCGGTCAAACTAGCTTTTTATCCAGCTACTCCACTTAACCCAAAATAAATTACTCCACTCGAAGGGGGGAGTAATTTGTTCCTAGTCTAATTCTCCCAAAACTACCCATCCTAACCATTCTTTTCTTCTGTCATCTCCCAAATGGAACTCAAGAATACTTTAATATTTATTATATTAAAAATATCTTTTTGATATAAAGAGCATAATAATAACATGTTAAGCATTCAATCATTAACTAATCTATTATTTTAATATTTATCATAGTTAAAAATATTCAAAATATTATCTTATATAATATAATATTCTTACTATTATAGCACAAAACATATAGAAATAGTATTTTTGACATTCAATTATAATTGGCTAATTATCTTCCTATAGGCAGGGGCAATGTTATCCAGCCTATAAAAAGAAGTTCTCTCTTAACCTTCTTATTCCAATTTTCCAATCAAATAACATTCAAGTTTAACTTCTGGAATAAGAGATCCTGAAACAAACAGAATTCATGGTTAGTCCATTTACTCTGTGAAGTTACCAGAAAATAGAGAGTTAGGAACAGATTATTCCACTAAAACTATTCCGCTTCCAAATGCAATCTTACCCAAGTTTTGGATTTCAATCCTGCATATCATGTTAATTCCATAGCTGCATATTAAAACCAAAGTTGATAGTATGATACCTTAAGTTATTTTTTTCTCCTTCCTCATATATTATATTTCTAGTATTTTTAATTCAATTCTCCGAGTAACTACTTCAAAACCAAGGTATCTTTTATTAAGAAGATTGGTTCAAACAAATTCTAAATCAGAAAATTAACATTTGAGCCAAGTAATGAACAATGCTTCAGAAATCAACTTACGCATATGGTGGGTATGAATACCCATGATGGTAGCCAAAGGGAATTGGTTGGTGATGAGCAGAACTTCCGACGTATGTTCCACGTGTAGCTGGAACACCTCCAAGGTAGGGGCCTACTGACCTTGGGCGTGCTACAGAGAAGAAAATTGGGACCAAAAGGAACAACATTTGTATCATGGTAAATTAAATCATACGTCATAAGGCTAACTTAAAAAATACAAAGATAAACATGAAATGATTTCATTTTCTTCAATTTCTTCATGTTGTAATACCTTTTTTACCTTCTTTTCTTTGAAGAGAGAGAAAAAAGGGGTGAGAGGTTGAGTCATTGGGAGGTTGTACACCAGAATCTGAATATTGAGACTAATATAAATGTAGTAATATTTCAAACAAAGGCTTACCGTACTTGGATTAGGCATAACCAAGGATAAGGGGGAAACACCAGTATCCTACAATTAAGTCTACATGCTACATGCAGAAAATCAAGGCTACATTTCATTTTCAACAATGAATAAGAATTGGAATGGGAATGGAACACAATGAATCAGAATCACGATTCTTGTCCCCTTATTTGTATTTTATTAATTATTTTTTCTTTTATTTATATATTATATCTGAAATCAAATGTTTTATTTTGCAGTTTTATTTCAAATTGTTTATATTTATGTTTTTATATTTTATTTTTACTCAAATTTTTAGATTTTCATTTATTATTTTCTTATCTATTACTTATTATGTATTATTTTCTTTTCATATTATTTAATTTTTGATATCATCTAACATATTTTACCTTTCTATTCATTTTATCTAACAATTTATATTTATACTTATATTTTTATTTTAATAATAGTTATTTGTATTTTATATCTTTATTCTTTAACTCATGTTTTCTAATTTTTATTTACTTTTTTTGTTATAGTTAATTATTTTATTTAATTTTTAGTATTTTTATCTTTTCTGTTCAATAGTATTCCAAAATTTGTATTTCTATTTGATTTTGTCTTTAACATGAAGTGTACAATGCCCAATTGCTAGTATGTTATACATAGTAAAACTTTAAGTAATAGTTGATATAACATTACAGCGTAGAAACTTGATATTTTCACTATTTTTAATTTATATTTATTAAGTATTTATTTTTAATTAGATCATAATCATTGATAATAATTTATATAAAAATATATCTTTGCTACTATTCTATACCACAAATATTATTAATTAGTTTATTACCAAAACATAATCATTCGTTTCTATTTTCATGCGAACGACCATTCCTCCCATGTATGAGTGAAATCACCATTCCTTTAAATAAAAAAATTATAATTCCGTGGGAATTGTAAACCCATCATTTATTATTTACCAAATATTGCAATGAGGCCAAAGTTTTGGCCTCTATTCTGTTCCAATCAACGAAAGCTGAACCAGTACCGTCCGATATGCTAGTAGCCAGTTGGTATGGTACAGTACCATACCGTACCATACTATACTATACCGACAATAAAAAAATCAAAAAAAAAAATCCATCTGCCGATCTCTAAAAAAAAAAATGAAAACAAGGCCGAAGCGGTCCGTACATAATTGAGTGGTTTAGCTCGGTTCGGACCGGTTCAGGCCGATTAGGCCCTGATTCGAAAAATAGGGCTTAACCGGACCGTTTCCGTACCGGTTCGGCTTGGTATGGGCCGAACCGGGCGATTCAGTCCGGTTTGACAAACTATGGTTCCAATACTTATTCAAGCAAACCAAACATGGCATTAGAGTTTTGGCTTAAAATGCAATGAACCATAGATGAGAATAGCCACTCTAAAAGCTTTATTCTTCATATCAATTTGATCTTCATATATCAAGCATAAAAGTGAAGTCATACCATTATTAAAACAAGAATCAGAAGAAAAAGGAGGACAACAACTGAAATAATGTCAATAATTTTTTCATACTGAATATTTCTTAGATAGGAAAAAAAATCCATTTAATTTCTCAAGGACATAAAACCCTTCTAGAAAGAGATCTTTGAGACTCCCCTAAAAAGAGACCTTTAAGAGACAGAAAAAACAAAGGCACAACAAAAATTACTCCTAAAGAGACCATATTATGCTCAAAGAAATTTAATCGTACTAACTCAACTACAACTTAGAACCTGATGTCTCCTCCTTTAAGGACTCTAGCATGGATCCTATTATGCCTTTTTCTATGCATTATGTTGCATCGTGCAAAATCTAGCACTAATGGAAATCTGCAGGCCAAATGAGTTTACATAAGGAGGCAGAAGAGGATCTACAGCCTTAGTCACTGAAAATTAATGACAGGAGTATCTGCAATCTGATGATGTCACAATGAAATCCCAACTTGAATCTTCGAACTTTCTTTTGCATCTCTCTTTCAAGTCTCCTAGGACCTTATCATGATGATCTTTCATAAGGTAATTTTTGCAGATTCAATACATTACCACATGACCAAGTCTTAGTTGTTTGTAGGGATAGAGTTGTGATGGCTGAAGTCATTTCTAAGGATGGAAAGAGACAAGATGGAGAAAGAAAAGGAGTGGCTGCCTAAAAAAAGTGATCTGCAATTAAGGATGATCTCCAACCAAATCTGGAAGAATCTCCATATAAGGATGATATATAAGGTTTCCAATAAAAATTCTATACGGTAATTAAAAATAAGAGTTTCTTATTTTCAAAAAGATTTCATCCATCAGCTTTTATTCCCAATGTTCCATTAGCTTGTCTAACGGTACTACGGAACAAGGTATATCAGAGCAAGACAAACCATAATAGCATGTTTTGCTTGCATAAATGAATCTACCCTATTTTGTGTGAGCCACCAAGCCCAACAGCATTTCATGTTATATTCTTACCTGACTCAAAATACCTGCAAGAATCTCATTTTCCTGTTTCATCTGAGAATTTTCCAAATCCTCTCTCTCTCTCTCTCTCTCTCTGGGAATCCAGCAGACCCAAAGATTGCCCTCTCTTTGGTGTTTTCTTAAATCTCCTGTGCATCTGCCAATATCCTCTAAAACCCAAATCCCATTCAAATCATAATTTACCAACAGAAATAACATCTAATTGGTGACTCAAATTATTGAAAATATTCTTGGAATGAAACAGTGGCTATTATAATGGTCCTTATCAACCATTATAATAGGTAATAATGTACAATGATAGCATAATAACATTGACATTTAACTAACTCACAAGCTGCAGAATTAAAATTTATCTTGTGAATCAGAACGAAAGTTTGAATTCCAAATATCATTTTGCAAGCTGCCAGGCATACAGGTACATGTAGACAAAAGCTATGTGCATGAGGCTTGGACCACAAACAGTCCTCTATGAATGTAAGCCCCACATTTGATTCATGCAAGGCCAATGATTTAAGAGGGTAAAGTTGATTCATGCCATGTGTAAGTAGTGCTACTCTAGATGCACTTGTACATTTAGCTTTTTTTTTAATAACATTTTCCTTTTAGTGGGACAATGAAAATAGAAACAAAAGAGGCACTTATAACAACATGTCTATGAAACCTTCTTGTTTTTTCGTAGATAATAGCCTTGTTCTTTAAATGCTCTCTACAAACACAATAACATATTGGGAGGACTCCTAATAGTACCAATGGCTGTTATTTCACACAAATTATTAATGTAACACTTCTCTTCTTCCTAACTCTGCGTGTGCTTAAGCGTGCATCTAAGGTGCACAACCATCCATTTGACACTAGCTAGCATGCCAAAATTCAGAGTCAAATCTCAACACACCTAGCCATTTGAGTCCTAGAGCATAAATGGTAAGTCATCTATTGTTGCTTCAAAATTACTTACTATTAAATAATTTAAATTTGATATAGCACATATAATTAATACTATGATTTAATGACACTGTTGATATTTATATAGTACTTTAGGAGCATAAATTCATTTCGAGCTGTTAAGTTCCCTTTAAAAGTGAATAGCTGTACAATTAGTTGAATTGATCAATGACCCAAAAATACAGAGTTATTATTCTAAATAAAAACAATATATATAGTTTTCTTTCTTTTTTATAACTTAAATATGGTTGTTCATGTAAGTAACATATACATCAAGTATCTCTTAATGTGGGAGTTCTGTTACCTATTTAAGTTTGAGGATGATCAAAAGTAGGTTAGGCATTTTGTTTTCAATTTCATTGTAATTTCTGGATTTGTTCTAGGCAATATCTTTGATAAGCAAGGTTCGCCATTTCAATGCTGGACCCCGTAATGGTACCATCATATTATGGTGTCGGTACATGATTTGGTATGATATAAGACAATGTACTGAGTATCAATACGGTATGAGTAGAGGTGTGCAAATGGTTCGGTTAACCGAAAATCGAACCAAACTATTAATTATTTTGATGTTTGGTTTGGTTTTTTTCTGAAAATTTCGGTTTTGGTTTAAAAATGAACAAAAATTTTTTAATCGGTTCAGTCTTTGGTATTTAATTTGATAATTTTGGTTAACCAAAAATCGAAATTATCTGATCCCTTTTGATTTAATATTTATGTTTGGACTAAATATTACTTGAACCAGATGGTCTAGTTAAGTCGTGCCAAATCCCACGATAGATAACACGCTATGTTACCCCTTGTATTTGATCAATTCCCAATTGCACACCATCCACTATGCATCTACTTCACGAGAGGAGGTTCCTGTTTTGAGTTTAGAGTAGTTCATTTTCAAATGTTGATATTCTGAGAACATATTTATATAGATTTTGTGCTTTTTTTTTCTTTATTTCTTTGAGACCTCATTTAGGTAAGTCAGATTAATGTTATTTCTTTGGTTGATATTCATGTTTAGGAGAATCTGTGACAAAATCTCAGAGTGGATTTTTTTTTTAAAAAAAAAACTATCTTTCATGATTTATTTAGTCTAATTTTGAATCAGACTCACTTATTACGTCCTTTCTAAACCATGGTCCACCTAGACTAAGCCCAAGTACAATTCTGTAGCCCAAATAATGAAACTATTAAAGAATTTGATAAGTCTAAATCACAATCAAAAGCCCAGCATAAAGAAGCCCATAATCGAATTACCGAACCGAACCAAATTATTTTGGTTTGGTTTGTTTGGTTTTATGCTATTTCGGTTCGGTTTAAACTGAAAAAACCGAATGCACACCCCTAGGTATGA
Source organism: Elaeis guineensis (assembly GCF_000442705.2). Classification (NCBI taxonomy): domain Eukaryota; kingdom Viridiplantae; phylum Streptophyta; class Magnoliopsida; order Arecales; family Arecaceae; genus Elaeis; species Elaeis guineensis. The sequence goes on along the minus strand of NC_026000.2, from coordinate 136,028,062 downwards.
GACACCTATTGGTGTGCGACGTACCAGATGGTACGGTAACCATGCTGGTAAGTATTGTAATCTATATGTTGAGTACAATTAATCTATACAAGTCTTATTATTGGTACGAGACACCATATTGGTGTGCCCCGTACCAGATGGTAGTTGTAAACCATGCTGGTAAGTATTGTAATCTATATGCTGAGTACAATTGATCTATATAAGTCTTATTATTGATATAGGTTAGGTCGAAATCTCTTCATATCACTGGGACTGCATTTTAAGGTAGTTTGACACCATGAACTAGGGCTTGCCCAAATGGTTACACCCCACAAAAACCTAATTTAGGTCCTCAAATCCAAAATTGAAAGTTAGATACCTGCATCTTATAACCCTATTGTTGTTAACTCCTTTTACCTTAGCTATCCTACATGACTACATCATTTCTACCATTTAACCCCCAAATCGGTGCCTGTGTTGGTATACTAGTTTAATCAAATATGGACGATAATGCTATATCCTCAATTAGGGATGCTTTGTGACAAACATGAAACACTGATGATTGTTAAGTTAGACCACGCTCCATACCAATGTATTCACCATAGTATTAGTCACAACCCCCTCCCAAATTCTTGGTGAATCATAACTATGAGTTTGTCAAATAATTAAGCAAATGATGATCTGAAAGTATGAATCTTTGACTAGTTCATGAGTTTCCTATTTACCTAACTATAGGATGATGAAAGAGAAAATTTAGGATAAAGAAGTTGGATGTCATGGTAATTGGTCTTCAAACACTTCATTCGCTCCTGAAAGATCCAAACTCAAAAATCAATGTTAGCCCACCCAAATTGGAGATGCCTTGCTAATTATGATTTACACCACTAAAAATTCTTAGGAACCAAAAATCATACATTTTGGAGGTTATTAACCTATTCATTGAGTATAGAAGTAGATGGCTCTAATAGCATCACAAATATTTTGCTATGATCTATATATAAAATCTATCAATAGTAATAAATCCATGTATTGAAATTTATACATCATCATCAGTAGTGCAAATTTTCAATTCATGTGCCTTATCATGCACATTAGCACGATTACCATTCATTTTTATATCCTGGATAGACAGAATCTTCTACCTAGTGTAACACATCTACTCCAAAATCTTCCTAGGATCTCGAACCCACACCCACACTTGCTCCCATTTCTGGCAACTACATCTGAATAAACCTGATGCATAACTAGGAAACTACCAAACTATATTGTTTTTGTTTTATAGATAATTTTAATGGTGTAGATCTTCAATTTGGAGAGCTTATTATTGATTCAAACCAGTGGTGTGGATCTCCAATTTGTATAGAGAGATTATCACCAATGGTGTGGATCTCCAATTTGGACAGTTTTTTTATTGATTCAAACCATAAAATCATTTAGCAAAGATATTTCGATGCATAATCTCTCTGTGTAATTGATACATAAATACATACAAACATCTGAAAACACTGATGTTGAACGAAAATATTTATAAGTCAAGGTTTTTGGAGGTTAAAAGTCTAACATGTCAAGACATCTAGATGCTCTACAGTTGTGCCAAGTATCTAGGTAACATTGCTAACAAGGTGGCAGAAAACAAGAGTACAAGAATGAAAAGTCAGAGGTATAGAGCAAGGCAAGAAAACCACATCATCAAGAGAGAGCAATGTGCTAATAAACTGAACTATAACATGAATATATTTCTAATATTTAGGTGAGAGATGGTGAAAAAATGAGGACATCTTTATACGATAGTATTAAATGGTACACCAAAGCAATTGGTGGCACATAATTCATAAAAAACAAGCTTAATAAGCACATAACAAGACTTATCTTTCTGCTTATGGAAGAAAAAAATGTGTTTTTGAAATTCCTGTTCTTCTAGTTATATGTGGAGAGCCAACCAGAAATTTACCAGCTTGATCAGTGTTTATCAGGACGCATCCAAAAAGGAGGCTTATGTTTTCAAAATTCTTAGAATTATATCAGACTTGCTCAGACTTCTTTAAAATTAGAAAAGTTATGCCTTGAGTTCTTTTGATATCTTCTTCTGGTAGCGTACAATCATGTATTGAAAGTGTGGATTTCTATTAGTAATCTGTACCATCTATGGAAAGACACTTCTATCTTCTTTTTCTTCTTCATATACAAATCACAACATTTTCAGATTGCCCTTATTTTGCTGGTACAGGCATTGGTCTCCCTACTCAGGATGTCTGATTCAGTCCAGAGACATTATATCTTATATCGAACTTGACGGTAGATCTCGAACCTTAAACTTGAGATGAACAAAAATAAGAGATGCCACTATATGTCCATCAACGTTCTTCAGGAAATTCTAAAGAAAAATTGTATTAAAGGAAATATTGATGCAGCCAAAGAAAGATGGGACTTGAGATCAATTAAAAAGGTCATATATCAATGCAATCAAACAGTAGCAGATGAAAAAGAAATGCTATAACCCCTCATCCAGCACACTGGAGACAATGAATGACATGGTGCCTGCCATAATCCAATTAAAGCACTGCCAGTGTGATGAGTCATTTAATCATACAAACATGGAATGCATGAATTAAAAGTCTTAACTTGGGAATTACCCATAGTTAGTGGCATAAAGCAGACAAATCATACAGAGGAAACACAACCAAAAACAACCGTATTGTATTGCATGAAAGGCCACCAGACCACAAAATTTAACCAGAAAAAGACAAGACCGATATCATCAGTGAACTCCTACAACTCTAGACTGGAATCAATTCACAAATTTTGAGAAATAATGGAGAACGAATAAACAAGAACGAACAATTCAGCACCTTAAGACAAAATTCTCATTAAAAAGAGCAATCAACCCTATATGCAGAAAATTACCAAAAGTTGGACAGGCTGAGGCCGCCCCAGCGAAGCCAAGTTACAATTCGCCCGTCTGCCATCTATAACCGGGCTTGGGTCGGCGCATGCCCTTCTTGCAGATTCTGGGTCACGAAAGGTCACCTAAATCCTCCACACCAATCCACACGCCATTAAAGAAAATCAGCAGCAATCCCCCATAATAAGAACATGAAAACAAGAACAAAAAAGATCGAATCTTTTCCCCGTTACGCAATTAAAGAAACAATCTTTCTTTCGGATTATCCAGAAAGACCAGGACAGGAAACACTCACAAAACCGTAGCCCTTCGACCTCCCGGTGTTCTTGTCAGTAATCACGACGGCCTCGAGGATCTCGCCAAACTGCTCGAAGTGGCGGCGCAACGTCTCGCTTTTGGTCTCCCAAGCCAGCCCCCCAACGAAGACCTTCGTGTAGGTCGTATCCCCGAAGGGGGATTTCAAGAAGTGGAGCCCGGAGCTCGAGCTCGACGCCGATCCCGACGCCGAGCCCGGGCCCGGGCGATGAAAAGCCATGGAATCCAAACCAGGAGAGGCCTAATTCGGAGATCCCAGGAGCCGGATAGGGCTACAAAACGGGGAGAATTAAGAGAGATAAGGTGATCCTGTGATCGATCACGAAAACCCTAGGTAGGGCTTAGAAAAACCCTAACCTTGATGAATTGGAGCAAAGATTGGGTCAAAGGGTACATAAATTTGGTGCGAGTCACCGTAACACGACATGGAACCCCTCCAATTAGAAGATTGCTAAGAGAATTGAAGCAATCTCTCCGCTCTGCAAAGATCGCAGAGCAGGAGAAGAAGGGACAATGATCTCGGAACGGGAAGAAAAGGGAATTCCTGAGAGGATTCTTAAAATATATATATTTTTAATAGCAAATGGGCGCGGGCCCTTTTATTCGGTTTTTTTTTTGGTCCAAACCCCTGGAGCCCTCGTCTTTATATATATATATATATATATATATGACCATTTTGTTATTAATGATAAATAAGATAATTAATTTGGCCTTTAGTTTCGCTTCAGTGGCTGGCTTCATCTCCAATTCAATTTTTTTCATAAACCTTATCAACCTATTATAATTTTGAAAAAACAGTTTCATTTTTTTAATTTTTTTTCATGTATATATCAATTTGCAAACATAATTCCTTTGAAAATCCTTTTATTTCATGACTATTAAATTTAGCATGTCAAATGCATGATATATAACTTTCTTTAAGGATGCCAACCGGTGATGCTGGAAGTCCTTGATAGGTTGAGCACTTTGTTATGACTTTAAATCTTGCTTCAAGCATGATTCATGATTTCAAAAAAATAGTCCATTTTCCTTTGAAAAATCTTTTTTGGCAGGTAAAAACAAATGGCCCTTTATTTTATATTGATTATAATTATTTAGCACGGTATATGAGTTGTTGTAACTTCTAATTAAGTGACCTTCTGGTGTTTCTACCTAGGATCAAGTCCTCTCCTTCTCATTACATTATTTATTGAGTTTCATGGGAATGATTAAATATCACCAGAAGGTGACAAACTGGTAGAGAAGACAAAAATGAAAAAGAAAAAGAAAAAAAAAATATAATCAATTCTATATATGCAAAAAGAAAGTAAAACATGGTGAATAACTGTTCTCTTAAACTTACTGGATTTTCAAAGGCCTGCCATAATCTATTGCTCATATCTTATCTCATTGTCAATCATAACTGAGTGTTGGTTTTTTACTTATTGCTGACAACTTGGAAGCATGAGCAACAACTCTTTATGATGAATTAATTTGCTATATTAAACATAATTGAGGTATCCATTTGTTGGAAATAACCTTACCTTCATTAAAGCATATTCATTTGCTCCGAGTTTATCGAAGAACCGATGAAGTTCTCCTGACAACAATTGTTATTAGTTAAGAACTTCAACTACTCAAGTCTCAGCAAATAATCCTGATTGAATGAAATCGCATTCAGAACAACCTAGTCTGACAATCGACAGTTGACACTGTATTAATATTTTTATTTGGGTACGAGACACTATATTAATTAATGTTCTAAATGTATTGCAGTATGGGCTAAATATGACTCTATGCTTCGGAAGTCATGTTTATATTGATATAGACTGTATTAGTGTAAGTGTGGTCAGTTTCTGTTTTCATGCCGAAGAAGTTTGCGTGGATCCACAAAATCATATTAGTGGATAATGTTCTTGGAAGTCACGAAATCTCAAAAGCTTCCAAATTATATACAGAGAGAATCCAAAGTAGGATGATGGGAGTTGTGATGGAGGATAATTGCATCTTTTGTTTGAATGGTTAGCTACTTCGATGGTACAAGCTTTATTTAATGGAAAAAAACAAAGAAGTCACTTTCTAAAACCTGGTAAGGACCCACCTGAGCTGGTTTGTATTTTTTTTAAGTCCTTGTTACACATCATGGACCACATATTTATCAACAAGTTGCAGTGAAAGTACTAAACCCATGCTGGCTGAACCTATGGACAACACTTTACTTTGATTTCGGCTGAAATTTTTCTTGAAGTATCACACTCAACAAGGCAAAGAAATGATACCTCCAACTGTTTGATCTGAATTTAAGTAATATAAAGTGATTATTGGCTTTACAACTGAGTCCAAGATAGGGGAAAAAAAAAAACTTTTCTGGTTCCAACAGAACAAGAGGAGAGTAGACCCTCAATTTAATTACGATTATATGTGTTCTATAAGCAAGCAAAACTTTTCAGTTCCAAATTTAGAGAGCAGGTGATATAATATACAATTTGATAAATTTCTGATTAAAACAAGAAACAAGAAAACAAAGAACAAGAGAACCTAGAAAAAACACGTTGGGTTGTGAAAATTACATAGAAAAAACAAAGACATATAGATTCTAGTCATCTCTGTGATAGTAGTGTTAATTTAAAAGAGGACTATGGAAACTATGACCCTCTAGATCCCCCAAGAGACCTGCTGCTCTGAATATTCAACAGTATCAGCAAGGGTTGCTTCTGGTGTCCTGCATTTCCAGCCCAACTTCTGTAATTTCTCTGAGGTCATGAGTATTTGGATCTACTTCAATGAAACTGCAATTTGAGGAAAAAAAATCAAAGAAAAAATTGAAAAAAGGATCATATGGTATTTTCTCAAATAAAAAATTGGTAATAAAGCTTACTTCTTTTGTTAAGTGTAGTTTGGATATAAATCTTTAGAATGTCAGCCATTTCGTTAATGGGGTGCACAATTGCATCTCCAACATTGACAAGATGCAACATCTTTTTCTTCTTGGGTCTGGGACCTCCTGTAGTGCGATCATATTCAGGAAAACCATCAGGAAAGCTGAAACCAAAAAACTTCTAGCAGAAAGTACATTTGCACATGTATCTAAAATATGAGGATTTTAATAACTAAAAATATGATGGCAAATCGGATACGATAAACACTTCAGCTACATGATTCAAACTCTCTAAAGATATTGTTGATGCAGAATTTCACCGATGTCGGAGAAGCTGGAGTCAAGAAAATCGCGGCCGCCGTCGGGACCTGCAAGAAAAGTCTAAATCGAAGTTGGAGGTGCTCCGATAAGATCCTCCGACGCTCAAGTCAGTACTCTGTCTCAACAGAAATGGAGCACTCGAATGGAATTTTAGCAGATTTCAAGATAGAGTTTAGAGCTTAGAGAAGAACGTATTGGAGGATCTTTTTATAGACGGGGGAGCGTAACCGCTTGACAACAACGTCCGTAACTGCCTGGTAGTGGGCCGTTCAGGACCACGTGGAGTTTGTTACGGAGAGTGGAGTGGTGTCCATTGTCGCGACTTGCCAAGAGTGGTGGGGCCACGTGGAATCTGTTATAGAGAGTGGAGTGATGTCCGTTGTCGCAACTTGCCGGAGAGTTCGGGTTGGATGGCTGAACTTGGCTGGGACGTCTGGTGGAGCGAATGGCTCTTTGTCTCAGCAATCTAAGAGAAGCTCGGATGTTTCGAGGTTCTGACGGATCAACTGTTTTGGGTGCCTTAGGCGCTGATGCTGCAGGCGGAAGTCATCTGCTGTAGAAGCTCGGATGAAACTTTCTGTGGAGAAGTCCGGCAGGAGTCCGATTGCTAGAGAAGTCCGTCTGGAATTTGTCTGATGTAGAAGCTCGTCTGAAGACTGTCCGCTGGAGAGGTCCGGTTTCATGAGGAATCTGACAGAAGGTCGACCGATAGTGGAGTTCGGATGGCGTTGTGGAAGTTCGTCCGTGGAGGAGTTCTGAGGACACTGTGAAAGGTCGACCGCTGGAGGAGTCTGGGATGCATTGTGAAAGTTCGTCCGCTGGAGGAACTGGTTGGAGGTCAACTGCTGAACGAGTCCGGATGTACTGTGGAAGCTCGGACGGCCGAGGGAGTTCAGAAAACGCCGCACAAGATCGGAAGCCAGAAGAGTCCTGGAGGGTTGCCTCTTACGAACTTCGACTGGGTTATTTTATATCCAACAGATATCAGCAGAAGTATAGCTGAATTATGCTTTTAAATGGGCTAACTACTTAATTAGATGAATGATAGAACCGACAAGTTTAGGATCTGATGCTGTTTCATGCACAGAGACATCTTTCCTTTTCATGCTGTGGACAATGCTGTGCCATCCGTAAAAATATGAAGAGGTTCTTCAACATTAATGCCTAAATTATAACTTTCAATAGGATTATACTTGGGGAGGCTTCAGCAAGCATTAACTATATTCTGATGACCAGCGCCAATAAGACCTGTTAGAGATCAAAGTTAGATTTGTCCCGGGCTCAAGGTTGAAGGGTCTAAAAAGAACAGAATATCCATAAACGAGATGATAGAACTAGTGAGAAACAATCTGAGATTGCTCACTTTGATGTAGGCTAGCCCTTATCTTATTTTCTGATTCAGTCCGAGACATTATATCTTATATTAAACTTGACAGTAGATCTTGTATATATGCTAAACTTGACAAGAACAAAAACAATATATGCCACTATATGTTCACCAGAGTTCTTCAGGAAATCCTGAATCAGAATTGAATTAAAGGGAAATTCCGAAGAAAGATGGGACTTGAGATCAATTAAAGAGGTCACATATCAACAGAAACAAACAGTAGCAAATGAAAAAAAAGAGAAGCTATGATCCCCTCATTCAGCAAACTGCAGACAATGAACAACATGGTGCCTGCCAACATGCACTTAAGCACTGCCAATATTATGAGTAATTTAATCGTACAAACGCAGAATGCCGAAATATATTTATTTTTTAAATGTATTTTATATTTATTATATTATATATGAGTAGTAAATATGAATTTTTTTAAGCATTAGCAATTTAACATGACTTTTTATTTTTTATTTTTTCCAAACTTCTTTTCTAAATATGCTTGAAAGTAATGGAATGTGGTCGAATTTGTTTGACAGGGGAGAGGTGGAGCACTAACAGAATGTGGTGGAACTTGTTATATGGATGTTTTGTTTTGTTTTTTTGGGTGGGGCTGGCGGCGGTGTGGTGGGGGTGGGGGTGGGGGTATTGGGGGGAGGCCAAAAGTAGGTTGGTGGGGTGGGTGGGGAAGCGCCAAAAGTTGGTCCTCATTTTATATCTACGCTTAATCACTTTGGATGCGTAGTAAGGTTCTCATGCATGTCCACACCCTCGTAGGAATGACAAGACCTCCAAAAAAAAAAAAATTTTTGCTCAAATTAATCATTGAATTTTATAATGGATCCAGCATACTTCTCCTGTTTAAACTCAGGTGCCCTCATTAAACTAATATTTAAATCTAATTATAAATATTACGATCAACTCATAATCAACCAAATGGATCAGTGCTATACTGTCTTTTAGTTTACATAGACTTCGGATTGAATGTATTTTGATATTGTTTATAATATTCTAAAATTTTATTTAAAAAATAACGAAAAAATATTATTTAAATTTTTAATCTTGTATAAGTATCCAAGATCTATCTAGTGCATAATGTATGTGAAAGTAAATATATACTATATAGATCCTCACACCTTATCTTATATTTAGATATTTTTATAAATAGATCTAAATAAATAATTTAATATCTATTAATATTTTACATCTTGGAAAGATAAATTAAAGAGAAGTCTACCTAAACTTTTTTGAGATCCAGGATCCAATTAATTAAAGCATCAAGGATCAAAATTGGAAATAAACCATGGGAAAGGCTGTTTGTCCTGGCCTTTCCTAGTAATAATTTTAAAACAAGCCACAATTAAGTATGGACCACTGATCTTCGACAATTTTGTCAAACATAGATCACCATTTTCTTTGGTACTTATAAACCTTGGATCCCAATGACGTCATCCCATTTGATTTAAAGAAATGTCCAGTGACATGCTTCACTAACATAAATTAAAGTAATCAAAAAGTTGAAGAATGTATCCGTGTTTTATTCAAAATGTAACTTTAATGTTATTAGCTCTATCTAATCATGAGATGGGGTTAAGAACACTCTGTTTAAACATAAATTAAGATCAATATATCCTACCTTATCCGGGAATTGCTTATACCCATTGAAGATTAAAAAAGTTAAACTAGAAAGCCTAAAAGTATGACTATAACCTTATTCTTTGCTTCTAATTATTGATGGCAAGCTCTTCTCTTATGGGCTAGTCTGGTAGCTAGACAATTAGTTTTAAGTCAGCTAGTATGGTTAAAAGTTAGTTTTGCTCTTCCAGTAATGGTCCGAAGATCCAATTATCCTCAAGTCCTTTAGATTAAAGTTTTAGCACAACCAGTGGATCAAAATAAACAAAAAAGTCCGACATGAAATTCTTCGTATTGAGAGAGGCCTTATTTTGATTTTTGCCATTAGGTAAATCTAGACTTGGCTTCAAATTTTTTTGTTGGATGAGGATTATGGATTACCCATGTAGACTAGGCCTAACTTGATCTTGGATAGTAACTGAGTCTGAATCAATCAATACCAAATTTGATCTAATAGGTTTAGAGTGTTTGCATACTAAGAAATTTGAAATAAATTAGAACACATGATGTGTAGAGTTACAATGATGAGTTTTGATGTTATAGTCCCCGGGATGACGACTTTTTGTAGATATTTGTCTGCAGGCATTCTTTCACCGCAAGTTGAAAGGAAAGGGTGGCCAGCCACCAAGCTGGGTCTGTAAAATCTCTTATATTGATGCAAGCGAGTTCAATTTAATTCTTGCCCTCCAACTCTGAAAAAACATAAAGAAAAGAAAATTAGAATGACTGGTATGCACTTATTGGTACATCTCAAATTATACAGGCATGTGGTGATCAACTAAATCCACAACCGTTTTTAATAATTTTAAGTGAATAGTTTTTCTATTCATATTGTTTTTTTTTGGTAGAAATTCTATTCATATTGTTCAGAAGTTACTACTCAGTGGGTTTGTAGATTCAAATAGATTTAATTTTACGAAAAATAAAAAAAGACATATAGATATTATGTCATCGAAAGTTATGGTCATCCTAATGTCATCAATAATAGATAATATTTCTTTCCTTTTTTCTGGCCTTTATTAACAAACTATATAAGATGTCATATGACATTAAAATTAAATGTCAGTTAGCAAGGGGATGGCAAATCCGGCACACTAGTGATAGGCCCCAAACCTACAACCTCACCGATTTATTAGTGAGTTGTGATTTTGTTAGGGGATGGCAATGGCGGAACTCAAATAACAAAATTACAACTCACTAATAAACCGATGAATTGGATCTAAAGTATCCACAATCAAGATGTACAAGAATATGGAGAAATAAATAAAAATATTGTAAAAATTACATGGTTCACCCACTATCAGGCTACATCCACGGGCATGGAGAAGATCAAAATCCACTATCAACTTGGGAGATTACAAAGTTTGAGAAGAAATTACCACTTTACAATAATGAGCTTACTACTTTCTAATGAAGAACCCTCTCCTTGCTACACCTCATAAACACCCTTCTGATCCCGCGAAGCCAGTTTCAGAATGCTCTAGGAATCTCTCCAATCAACCTTGGAAGCTTAGACAAACAAGAAGAACAAGAGAACTCATCACCACTAAAACCCTCTCCTCACCTCTCATCTCTATCCCAAGAAAAGAGAACATTCAAGAGAGTAATACAATAGAAGCTCTTTTTAGGAACATATAAGTAAGCCCAAACCTAACTAACCCATTACATGAGTTTTGAGTCAAACCTAAAATAATCCAAATAAGTTAATTGGTGAATTTGATATCATCAAACCCAATAATCTCCACCTTGATAGTAAATCATTATTCTCCATATTCCATGCCAATCATGTGCTTTATACTCCTTTCATCTTGAAGCCCAAGAAGATAGGCTCTATTTCAATTTCTCTATTTGCACTGACTTCGTAAGCATATCAACCATATTCTCCTGAGTGCCTACCTTCAACACCCTCATCTTCTCATCTTCTCATCATCGTGCTCTCTAATAATTTGTACAAATTTTAACTTGGATACCTTTCATGACAACTGTTGTACCTTTGGAAACTCTAATAACTTTACCTTGTCTAGTGAATTTGTAGTCTTTCTGATCTAATTTGAAAAAAAAAAAAAGCCTTTTTCAAATCCGAAACATGACGTACATCTTCAACTATGCGAACCATTCTATCAAACATTCGTAAGTGCACTGTAACAACTCCAATTGTCTAGCTACTTAAGTTATTTCTCATAAAAAATGTACCACCTTCACAAGCCTCATATGTGCTAAACCATGAACGATGTGGACATATATGATGGGTTGCACCACTATCAAGAATCTAATTTTGATGAAATATCAAACTTGAACCCACCATGAAGATCCTATTATCGATAACATCCGATGTTGACTCTTCTACTTGATGTACTTTAATGTTCAACTCGGAGCCATTTTTTTTACTACTTGATTCACCAACATCTTTTTTAAAATTTGAATCTCTTTGATTTCTACAATCCTTCTTAAAGTGCCCGATTTTATCACACAACCAACAACCCCTTTGCCATTTTGACCTTTAGATTTTGATCTATACTTGGGCTTGCTCCTTAAAAAATTTCTTGATTTGCTTTCATGTTCTCTTTGACGACTTCTCACTAAAAGAGCATCCATTTCACTTTTCGAACTCCCCAAAGTAGCTTTTCTTTGGAATTCATCAGTTAACAAAGCACTAGAAACAGTATCCATATCAAGAGAATCTTTTTTAGTGTAACTTAGACTTGTAATTAATGTGTCATAAGAATCCGATAATGTACATAGCAAAACTATAGCTTATCCTCATCTTTTATCTTCTCTTCAATACTTTCAAGCTCACAAATGATGATGTTAAAAATATTCAAGTGCTCGGAGATTTTAGTACTTCTTTCATTCTCAAAGAGTACAGCCTTCTCTTTAAAAAAATTCAGTTGGAGATTGACTTTGTTTAGTACAAGCTCTCTAACTTCATCTATAAGCCTAAAGTTGTCTTCTCCCCAATAATATTAAAGAGAACTTCGTCCGCCAAACATATGCAAATAATGGCTCAGACTTTCAAGTCCATCTCATCCCAATCATCATTTGACACCAACTCCGGCTTCTTATCCTTTCCAAGTAGAGCCTTGTGATATCTTTGTTGTACTAGCAAATCATAAAATTGCAACTTTCAAAACTCAGGGTTTCTCTTTTCATCAAATTTTTCACTTCCAACTGATTTGTAGCCATTGAGACAATTCGTCGAACATCTTGCGCTCACAATCTGAAGCTCTGATACCAAGTATAGTGGATGGCAATGGTGGAACCCAAATAACAAAATCACAACTCACTAATAATTCAGTGAATTTGATCTAAACTATCCACAACTAAGATATGCAAGAATATGGAGAAATAAAAAAATTAAAGAGAAAATCACAAGTACAACAACACAACACAGAAATTACGTGGTTCAACCACTATCAGGCTCCATCCACAGGCATGGAGAAGATCAAAATCCACTATCAACTTGGGAGATTATAAAGTTCGGAAAAAGATTACCATTCTACAACAATGGGCTTACTACTTTCCCTTTGCTACACCTTCTAAGCACCCTTCTAATCCTACGAAGCCCACTTCAGAATACTCTAGGAATCCCTCCTATCAATCTTGAAAGCTTGGATAAATAAGAAAAACAAGAAAACTCATCACTACCAAAATTCTTTCCTCATCTCTCTTTTCTGCCTAAAAAAAAGAGAACACTCAAGAAAGTAATACAATAGAAGCTCTTTTTAGGAACACATAAGTAAACCCAAATTCAACTAACCCATTACCTGAATTTTTAACTAAATTCAAAATAACCCAAATAAGTTAATTGGATATTTGATATCACCAAACCCAACACTAAAGAACATGCAAGGTTTACTCAATAAATAATAATTGTCACAATATAAGTTTTTATTTTTAGAATAGAATAATTTAACTTAGTAATAATAATGATTCCAATTACATATTAATCCAATAACATCAGGTATATTTATTCTTTATCCATCTCTCACAGGCAGACCCAACTTTAGTCCCAGAGTGGGTTTGGGATGTAACACAAGTATCGGACAGTAACTCCCCTTAAATATGTGAAGTGCAATCCATAATTCCAAGGGTGCATAAAGCTCATGACATAATTTGCAACTCAAATATTTCAACTTGTTTATATGGAATCACAACTACCATTGAGTGCTTCCTTCTAAACCATTTATTTGCATTGCTTATGATAGGTACATGTTGAAATGATCAATACATTCCAGCTTACAAATCAAAGGTTGGGAGAGATGCGACAAATTGATCTGAGCTTACTATGCTAGATAGAATCACAGTCTCCTTGTGCTGCACATGTTCAAATTTTTTAGACTTAATCTTCAGAAGAGTGGCACTCTTTAATATGAGATTAGCATTCTTTAATAACATGTCGAAACCTAAAAAAAAAATATATATAATTCTGAACCAATGACCATGGAACAGGAATCGGTCTGCATGGCCACAACCAAAGTACTTCAAAGAAGTAGCGGCCGGTGGCCACCACCTTTATAAAATTTGAATGCCACACTGTATTTGAATCTAACATGGGGCCACAAAGCTTCCCCATAAAATTCGAATGCTACACTTTGTATTTGAATCAAAGATGGGGCACAGAGCTACCAGTCCGTAGACAAGGAGATGCAATATTATCTCTTTGACTTTACTATTACATGCATTCAGCACATGCACTTTCCATAATATTCTGATTCTGACACAAGCTATACCATTCTTTGAGTTTCATGCCCAAGATCACATGATGTCACCAGCTCCATTAGATGTGACAGTACAAAGATATACGTAGCCAAGTTGGTAAAATTTGTAAGTTCTGTAAGATATGTATTTAATTTACATAGACTATACATCAAATAGATCTTGGATGTTATATAGAGCAAAAAAATGTAAATGATACTTTCTGTTTGATTTTTTGGATAAGATCTTGGATCGTGAGAAATCTTTTATGTTTTTAAAGATCTCATTAGTCTGATCTATCTTAAGAATTTTTCTTTTTTTCTCTTTGGATGTTATACTAGTCCAAACAATGGACTAGCAACAGATTTCGAAGGTATGGGCTAGCTTTATTAAGATGAAGTTACTCTTAAAATAGTCCAAAAGATGCATTGACTTGCTTCTAATTGCACCCAAACAATTAATGTATGTGTCTCCTTGCTATCCGCTTCCTATCCAACCCCATCACCACCTTATTGCCATTACTTGAAATTGTCATTACCATGCTGCCACTAGTACCCTCACCATAATTTATCACATGGTCTCCCCTTGCAAACTGGGGTCATTGGGATTTCAATAGATCCAGATATGGTGGTTGGAGGATGGAAATGGGCCTAGAATGATGGTTCACTGTCATCTTTCATCCCCTCAAATCTTACCCCTACATAAAAAGTCTTACCTCTAGCTAAATGTCTTCAACTGGTAAATGTCTGGCCTCCTTCTGTCTATACCTTAAGAAGTGAACAATGTTGGAATTTTATGTCAATTAAACATTTGATCATAAAATTTAAATTATTGTAGAACGGATTAGCGATGTATATCACAGTAAACACCCTCAGAAATTTTAGGTGTATGTATAAATGCACCACCTTTTGTGTCTATACTTTTGAGAAGCAAATAAGTTAGGAATTTTATGTCAATTAAACAATTGATCCTAAAATTTAAATTATTATGGAATGAATTAGCAATGTATGTCACACTTAACACCCTCAGATGTACATGGTGTATGTATGTATAAGTACACCTTATAGTGCGGCTTATTTACCATGGTCTTTAAAGACTCATCAAGTTTTCATACTTCCAAACAAAATATTGGTGGCTGCATGAGATAAGGTAGTTGAGCTACTACGAACATGATCCTCTCTCTCTCTACAAGTGAACATAATCTCTTTGCTGAGAGCTAAATTTCATTAAATCGCATGCATAATAATGGCATCATGTGTTACTCTGCTCGAGAGACAGCCGAGATACATGTCACTAGAACCTGTCCAATAATGCTAGATTTCTCAATCATCAACACAATGTCTAATAATGCACATAACCATATTAATCAAACTGGCAATAATGCTTGGCCAGTGCTATTGCTTACTGTATGTTTGGTCTCGGGATCATCCCTCATTGTTCATCTGAATTGTCCATTCAACCCCATCTCACATGATGCACGTCATGTTGGAAATTTGAAAATTGTTGAATTGTAATAGAGTCCCAACGAAGAAAGAAAATGAGAAAAGAGATCAGATGGCACAGCCCCCATCTTAGTCATAATAATTCAGGTCTACTATTTTCCTTTAGTTTGTTTGAGACATGATGATTTGAGTCCCCATCAAATTGGTTTCTAGTTGCTTATTGATGAATCTAATTAATGGCTACTGCATGCATGAACTCACCAAAATAGGCGACTTCAAATTTGACACCTCTTAAATGTCTAACCTAATATTTTTTTACCAAAAAAAAGGCAAATATCCAACTTGGTATAACCCATTCAATAATCCTTGACTGGACCTTCACATCACCATTTTTATATCTCGTTAACTACATGATCCAAGTAAGGATGGTGTTGATGAGAGTGACATTAATAGATAAGGACTCTAGGGGATTGGAAAGATTAACTTCAAGTCGTGAGACCATTAATTTCTTTCCTCTGCATTCTTGATGTAATTGATTTTTCCTTCAAATTTGATATCAGTCATCTTATCTGAATCATAAAGTCTTATGACCACAAACGACATAGATTTAGTAGGTTATATTTAGGGAGTATTTGCTTCACAACCAGAATTAGAATAGAAATGAGAGTCGGAATGGTTTGGAATTTGAATCGGAATGGCCAAATCTCTGAAGCATTTGGTTCATGACCGAAATCGAAATTGAAATGAAAATTTGAATACATAGAGGAGAGTAGGATTGAGTTCTATATAAATTGAGCCATTCCCATTCCATCTCAGAATCGGAATCGAAATGGAATTCTTTCCAACCAAGCGATTGGAATGAAAGTCACCCAGTCCAATTCCGATTCCATACCCCCACTCTCTCCAACCAAACATTCTCTTAGTGTATTCATAGACCCTGTACCCCTTATGATGGAATTTATCCATCGAGCCTTGTTTAGCTCAGATTTGCCATAAAAAAAGAGGGTTTTCATTTGGGCAGAATAACATTGATGTTAGACTTTGATATGAATGCATCGCAAGTCATTACTTTTGTATGATATCAACACAACTATAGTCTGTGGTACATTGAAATTTAGAGTCCAGCATGGCTTTATTGTTAACAATGGTTGCATTAAAAAATGGAACTTGGTTGGTCAAGAAATTAAGCAATTTGGTGTGCTTTAATAATGAGAGCTGTATTTTTTTCCCCTTGAGGCAAAGAAGGGTTGTATTTTTCCCGTAGTTGTTAAAAAAAAAACAACAACAACAACAACAACAAAGCAATTTTAAGAAGGTCGGTTGGGTCCTCTGTTAACTTTTGAGAGGTCTAGATGTGGAACCCTAGTGGTGGTGCCTCCACTTCTCAAACAGAGTGGTATGAAGAGAGGCTGAAAACAAACAAAAAGGAAAAAAGTCCAGCAAGAATGATATTTCACTCTATTGGAAACTCTTCTTTTCACTATGCTGTGGATCAAAACCACATGCTTATAAATATGGCTTGAGATAAGAAGATCAAACCATTTACAAGAAAATATTACTCTATTAAGTATGGATTTTTGTTGAACGTATTGCATCACAAAAGACACGAAGGTCCTTTATTACAATGACAACTTCTGTGGCATTTTGATGAAATATAATCACAAGATTTGCAATGTTTCACCAATCACTTGTATGCAGAAGATTTGTCATCTTTTAAGTTATGAAATAGAATGGTAAGATCATAAACCATGTGCTACAACAACTAAATCAAATGTATAGCCAACATGAACAAAAGTCTAGCAATGACATTGGTATTAGGTTAAACAAACCCAACAATAACTCAGTGCCATTCCAAATTTGGGCTAGCATTAATATTAGCATAGGAACTTTCATTTGACTCTTATCTTACAACCTGACCCACTACTGTCAGTTGAAAGAACACTTCTTCCATCATTCTAAGAACAAACATTGGCTTTATACTGTACAGACCCAGCTCCTCCATTTAATGCCATGAACAATTGAACATGACACACACCTACCATCCATATCCTGTTGGATATCGAAATCCAAATGTCCAATGCTGCCCGGATGGCAATGGATAAGACACCCGTAAAAGTTATTCTACCCATATCCAGATCCATTTAAAATTCTTCCCTTTTGTATTCATCACAACAAAACTAGCTTATGGCACTGTGCGATATGCCGGATGCAATTTTTTTTTAAAAAAAAATTATTTTATTAATATTTATTTTATATATCAAAAATAATTAAAATAATTAAAAAATATATTTTAGTATGACATAGCTTGTAAGCCATTTATAAGTTATTTTATGCTTTTCTAAATTTGGATTTCTTGTGGATCTCTTGCGGCCTAACTCATCTAAAATTCTTATTCTTTTTTGTATTAGCATTCATTCTTCTTTGCTTTGTTCTTTCCTTCGGAGCTCACTCTCTTTTCTTTTTCTGCTACTAGGTGGAGCTCAAGAACACTCGGAGAGCCGGGATCTCATGCGGATCGAGTGCTTTGATGCCCACTTGTACATCTATGATTTTGACCTCAACTCCACTCTAAAATTCCACACTGTCTCCAAGAAAATGGTCACCAGCAGTCTGCCTGTAAGACTATTGGCCTCATCCTCCAACTCATCCACGAGGACAAGCAAGATATACATATCAAATGGAGGCTTTACCAATCTAGAAGAAGAGAGGGTTTATGTTATGCCCATACCAATATCGTCTACTAAGTTTTGGGAATCTGTCATTTGGAGTTTTTTTTGATGTACTCAAGCATTCAGTGTACATAAAATAATTATATATATTTTTATAATATAAACATGCTATTTATTAATAGTATTTGCTTAAATTGTGTAAAATCAACTATATATAAACATAAATAGCATGTAACCATGTCATGCAGATCTACTTCTAATATTCTAATTCTTATATTAAAACTCCGTATATATCGAACAATGCTGTGACTACTCACAATATTTCAATTCTTTTGGCAAATTTCCCATGAATTGCGATTCTGCGTGCCTGTGATAACTTTGGTATTGGGCCTACTCCAAGATGCATGGTTTTGCATTTGAGAGTCTATCCAAATTTGTGGTCATGTCATTGGTTTGTTTAAGTTCACAAAGGTCATTAATTTTACCACTATAAGCAATTGATGTTGGCAATTAGCCATTTTATACACCATTTTATAAAGGATTGTTTGGTGAACGAATCAAACATGCATTTATAAAGTCATGGAATCATAGGAATTTCTAGAACTATACACCTTTCTTCTCATTGAGGCCCACCGATGAGCTATCATGATAATAGAGCCCCATAAATTGAAAATTTTGTAGCCAAAAGAAGAATCCCTCCAATCAAAAATCCCCAACCCTACAACATATCATGCTTCTACCTGGATTAAGCTCTCAAAACCTCAAGGAACCAGGTCACACCGCCACAATTCACATAGAATCTCATATACTTGAGAAAAAATCCAATTGGAAACTTGCTCTCTTTTCCCACATATCTCAAACTTGAACTCTAAGTAAGTTCCCCTCTCTGCCAATCCCACCAATCTGAAATCCTTTAGGTGTGATCACGTATCTTTTGTTCGATCTTGCCTTTGTTTTGGTGTTCCTCCTATTTTGATTTTTGATCAGAATGTCAACTTTTAAGGGAGCCAAGAAAAGAAAATTTATCATTAGTAAAGATTTTATGTGCTGTAACTCACTTTTGCTTTATACCAACGAAGAATTCTTTCGGTCAAAAATCCCAACCCTACAAATATCCTGCTCCTACCAAGATTAAGCTCTCAAAACCTCTAGAAACCAACTTACACTGCCACAACTCGTACAGAATCCATATACTGGAGACAAAACCCCACCTGAACTTGAGAAATCCCTTAATCTCTCTCAATTGCTCTCCTTTCCCATGGATATCTGAAAAAGATAATAAAATGATAAGAAAAAGAAGCAAAAAGAAAACAAAATGATCATCTATGTGGGAAAGGTCTTGTCCTTAACGCCTTGGTTGGGAGAGAAGAATAAGAGAGGAGAAAAAAATGAGAGAAAGTTAATACCTTCTTTTGATTGAGAGTTTTTATAAAAAAAAAGAAAAAAAAGGAGAAAAATGAGGGAGTATAAATCTCCTCAAATCTATAATTTTTTTCTTCTCCAAATCAAGCATATTTAGAGAGAAAAGAATTAGAAGTTAATAAATTTTTTATAATTTTCATCTTACTTCTTTAATAATGAAGAATAAAATTAATATTATATTTCAATTCTATGACTAATTTTAAGCCTCTCACCTGATTAAGACTCCTATGGATGGAAAAAATCAATAAACATAAAAGAAAAGATGAAAAAAATTAAAAGATAAGATTTTTTTTTTGATTCCTTTCTTGGATTATTGGATTTCTTTTAAGGGTATAATAATAAAAAAATATTATAATTTTTTTTCTTTTCTCCGTTGCTTCCAACTAAGAAGGAAAGAAATTATTTTATTTTCTTTCTTTAAACTCCCAATTAAGAAGAATATATATATATATATATATATATATATATATATATATATATATTTTTTTTTTTTTTTTTTTTCTCTCCTTGCTCATATTTTTCTTTTCTTTCTTTTTATTCCCAAACTCCCAACCAAAGCATAAATTTTTTCTTTTTTCTTTTTTTTTGTTGATTTTTCCTATACTTCCTCCCCTCCTCCCACCATCGCCCTCTCCCTGCCCCTCATGGCCCTCTCCTTCCTTGCCCTCCTCTGCCTCCTTCTCTCTCTCTCCCCCCGCGTTGACGGCCTCTCTGCCATCCTTCACCTCCTCATTGTCTTCGTCAGCTGCTGCGAGGCTCCCCTCGTGCCCTTGCCCTCAACCTTCTAGCCCCTCTCCTTCCTCATTCTCTTTGCCTCCTCTCTTCCCCCCTACCACCCTGCCGATGACCTCCACATTGCCCTCCATTGACCACCATGAGGCCCCCTCTACTAGCCGCCGTGAGGCCCCCTTCACACTCTTGCCCTCTCTAATATTTTTTTCCTGATTTTTCCTCTATACTTTATATGGGTGGATGGGTTGGAGCGGCTAATTACATAACCTTAACGCTGCTTTGTATGGACACATGCCGGAAGGTCCTTCGGGAAAAAAGCACATGGCGGACAGAGGCTAATGCCTCTATTTTGATATATATATATATATATATAATTATCCATATATTCTAAACTTGTTCTATTAAAAAAAGAATGAACTCGTCAGGTATCTGAACCCACCTGATTAATTTTTATTTAGATTGGATTATTCAGATCGAGTTAGGTATCTGATTTAGAATTTTTTATCAAAAAATAAAAGAGAAAATTTGGGGAGGAACAAGAGAAAGACCTTTGCATAATGATTTAATTATAATTAATATCAAGTAAAAATTCATAATACACCAACCTTTTAATTTGAATTGAACAAACAACCATAATCCATAATATCAGCATGAAATTTATGATCCTCTCACCTATCTATTGTGTGTGTATATTTCTAAAATTACACACATATATATTATTATTGGGTTTAGATGATGGGCACGATCAAATTCCAATTGTTCGGAATTTAAATGAATTTTAATTTTTAATTTTTTTTAAATTTAATAATATTTTATTAAATAAATTTTATTTTGATTCCTATAAGATTAGATTAAATAAAAAATAAAAAACCACCCATCTGCCATTTGCAACACCACCAATTCACTAGCATGACTACTTTTTTACTAAGCCATTAAGGATTTGTTTGATTCGCGGAAAGAATTTTTTTTTTATATATTATAAAAAAATAATTTTAATATATTTTGTTAATCAAAGAGAAATGATTTATTCAAGGATGACTTATGTTTGGTAGAGTATTTTTTTTTAAAAATTTATATAAAATACTTATTATACTTTTGATACAAAAAAATCTTATTTTTTTATATACTAATATTATTTATAAATAAAAAATTATATAGTTAATGATATTTTTGGCTATATATCATGCTAGAGGAGGATTTGAGGCATCTAATTGAGAGAATATTTATTTCAGTTATAAAAAATATTGTTTTAAAAAAATTTCAATTTTTATCCTATTTAAAAGCTAAAAACTGATATTCTACGTTGATTTTTTTATAAAATATAAAAAATTTGTATTAAAAAAATAAAAATTTATCTTTATAAAAATATATATTTATTAATTTTTTTTAATACAAATAGATAATTACAGTAATATAGTCTGTAAATAGTCTATAAGTCGGACAAAATAAAAGATCTTACAGGACTTATGGATAAATCTGATCCTGATATTAAATCCAATCTCTGATGTATTTACTGTAAGATGAGATATAATAGTATAGTTCGTCTTTAAAAAATATGCTGAATAGACATCATGATGGAATCATAAAGAAAGGTATAGATATCATGACGGAGTGGATGGGCTTGAGATGATTCGTGTCATTTTGAATCTAGATTATCTCATCAACAATGATCAAAGGATCTAATTTTTTTTTATAATTTAAATTTTTTTTGATAAGATGGATATTTATATAATTTTAATATAAATATTATTTAAAAAATTTAAAATTTTTTTTAAAAAAATAAAAACAAATAAAAAATATATAATCCGTCTCACGATAAGTATGGCTAACCACCATAACTGAAGAGCAACCCTAAAGCAAATTCTAAATATCGTACATTAAAAGATGAAGGAACATCATACGGTCTCGATCTCTCTGAATTTAAGACACCATCATTCTAGAGTCCCCCTCAACCACCAGATGCCCTGTCCCGAGGAAAGCAGTTCCCTCTCAGATTGCCATCAACCCAGCAGCAGATACGTAGATCTCCACGAGACTGCAATAAATTGAGAGTCGGAGTCTCGTATTATAAAGCCAGCGCCACTTCTCTCGTCACTGGAACCGCCGTCAAAGTTTTTTCTATTTTTCCTCAATCATATTTTCCTCCCTCGCCTTTCTGCCAACCCGTGACAGCGATACGGAAACATAATTTACAGGCACCGGCGGTTACCCTAATCATCCACCCCAGCCCTTAAAAGCCCGACGACTCGAAGTCGGGGGCCTTCTGCGTTCAACGCGGTGCGGTTCTTCCCTTCTCCGCCACTCGTCTCGTTCTGGTTTTACTCCGTCTCCATGGACGTCCGCCGGAGATTCCCCAACAGCGCCGCCACCACCCGCCCGGCGGAGACCGTCCCCTCATCCGTTTCCGGCGGTGGCGCCGCCTCCCGAGTCCAGGCGTCGGACGCCCTCCCGCTCCCCATCCGGCACACGAATCTTCTCTTCTCGGCACTCTTCGCCGCCTCCCTCGTCTTCCTGATGCGGCGGTGGCGCGAGAAGATCCGCTCCTCGACGCCGCTCCACGTCGTCGGTCTGGCCGAGATCTTCGCCATCGTCGGCCTCGTCGGCTCCCTCATCTACCTCCTCTCTTTCTTCGGCATCGCTTTCGTCCAGTCCATCGTCTCCTCCCACGACGAGGAGGACGACTTCCTTCTATCCCCCGCCCCTCCCACCGCCGCAGCTTCCGCCCCAACCCCCGCCACTTGCCCCCTCCTTTGCGACGCCATAACCGCCCCGGAGAAAATGCCAGCCGTCACTGAGGAAGACGAAGAGATCATCTCCTCCGTGGTCGCCGGCAAGATCCCCTCCTACATTCTCGAATCTAAGCTCGGAGATTGCCGCCGCGCAGCCGCGATCCGACGGGAGGCGCTGAGGAGGATGACCGGAAGAGCCCTGGAAGGGCTCCCGCTTGATGGATTCGACTACGGGTCGATTCTAGGGCAGTGCTGCGAGCTCCCCGTAGGGTACGTCCAGTTGCCGGTGGGGATCGCCGGGCCGCTGCTGCTTGACGGAAGGCAGTACTACGTGCCCATGGCGACCACCGAGGGGTGCCTCGTGGCGAGCACCAACAGGGGGTGCAAGGCCATTGCGGGGTCCGGCGGCGCCGCGAGCGTGGTTTTGAGGGACGGGATGACGCGGGCGCCGGTCGTGAGGCTGCCGTCCGCGAGGAGGGCCGCGGAGCTCGTGGCCTTCGTGGAAGAGCCGACCAATTTCGAGACCCTCGCCGTCGTGTTCAACAGGTAATCTCTGCTTTTGTCCATTTCTTTCTTTGATCGGCCGCGGCATTTGGATTATTTGCGTTTCTCTCGCGTTGACTAAAAGTTGGATCTCGCTTTGAGAGGAGTTGGGTTGTTTTGTTGTTATCGGTTTCTTCTTTATTTTTAAGTGCCCAAGCGTTGTATTGGGAATGCCTGTGTTGTGTTCGTCGATGGGCTTCTGTGGGATTCTTATTTTGCTTCTTTTTTGTTGCCTTTTTCACAATCAAGACTGGTTTTTTATATGCTTTTTAACAATTTCCTATTCTCTATTTGTTTTGTTACAATCTTTTCTGTATGAGGGTCCGTTCTTTTACAGGTAAAAGATTTGCATGAGAATCCATATTTTTTTGGTAAATATTTTTTAGATAATATTTAAATAAAAAAATAATTTATCTGTGTTCTTTTACCGATAAGAAATGTTCTTTTACATTACTATTTTTCTGGATAAGTTGATAAAATTTATCTATATTTTTCATGATATCTCTTATGTTTTTTAGATTTGATCAAGTTATTAAGCATTGAAGTTATTAAGCATTGAATGATGGAGACATTGGAAATGAGGATGGGCATTTTTGGTACAATATTAAATATCTACTTTACTGATTGATGAAAAAATGATTTAGCCACTTTTTGGATGGATAAAATTTTTTTTTATTTTATGGATAAATGTTGCCCATGGTAAAGTAACTTGCTCATTTTAAAAAGTGTGAGAACATGGATAAGTTGATCAATGAGAAAATTGACCAACTTTTTTATGGTATTTACCTACAAAAGAATGACCCTAATGTTAACATGCTTGTACTTTCTGGTGATGTTTGCATCCTTTTATATAATATACTCTTGGTTTTCTGCGGTTTCCATGAAGGCTGGCTAAAGATTTTCATGTTAATGAAGCTTTTTATCATCGTTCTTTGCGGTAAGTTTGTGCTGGAAAACGAATCTTCCCTCTCATTTCATGCCGTTTGCATGATATTTAACTTTGAAAAGATGAATCTTAAGGGGTAAGTTTTTAATGGGTTCTACAGTTTTTTTGATTTGTTTTGCTGACATGTTTCCTCTTATATGAGCTGATTCATGCATTTTAGAGGCTAAAATCTGCTTTTATTTTCTTTCTAAATATTTGCAGGTCCAGCAGATTTGCAAGGCTCCAGGGGATCCAGTGCGCGCTTGCTGGGAGGAACCTCTACATGAGATTTAGTTGCAGCACTGGAGATGCAATGGGGATGAACATGGTGTCAAAAGGGGTCCAGAATGTCTTGGATTATCTGCAGGGTGACTTCCGAGACATGGATGTGATCAGCATAACTGGTTGGATCTTTTGCCCTGACAAAGCTCTAATCACTTGTTTATTTTTTCATGGTCTAAATTTCTTTTAGTTTGCATCAGAAACAGATGAACAACTTAATAGTGAACACCAAATCGATATCTAGACTGGACAAAATCATGGGTTTTTAGAGAATTTGCTTTAGGTGTTTTCCCTATGTTACTGCTTATGATACCTGTATTTAGAGCAAGGCCCCTTGTGATTTTCACTTTCTATGATTTTAGTGATCAACAAATTACAAGGGAATATATATCAAGAAAATCTCGTCGGATGGGTAGAATTTGGTGTTTATGCTCATGTTTACCCTTTTTTTTGTCTTCTGCTTTTATCTATCTTTATGTTAGACTGCTGAGACATGATATGTCGGATTTTTTCCTCCTATATAATTGGCACCTGTCAACAAAAATCTCTAGTTGTAGTCCTATATTTTACAACCAGTGTCTATGCCAAATCTCTTGAAGTGAGATTGCCGCATGGTAATTGTGGCATGGGGTCTAGGCATGTAGCTTATTAATGTCAGGTTGAGATTGCAACAGTATGTTGTCAGCCCGTCTTTATGTCATGGGTCTTGTATCCGACCACTAACGTTGAGATCCAGGAGATTTAGTCCATTTATTAAGGAGATGTCTGTGTCCATGTGGTTAAATTTATTTTGTCAATATCCGTTCATGTCATGGTTCTTGATATTATACTGCCAGGCACCTCAAACTTTTGGAGATATTAATCCATCAATTAGGTGATGCATCTATGTGGTTCACTTGCGGTTCTGCTCATGGAATGCCATCTAATATGGAAGTCAAAAAGGAAACAAACCAGCTAGTGTCAAATGAAGTAGCTTTTTCTACAACTGAAAATGTTGGAAGCCCATTTTTAGTTTGCCTTTTCTGTTGAATCCTAATGTTTCTTTTGGCATTGACCAGGTAATTTCTGTTCCGACAAAAAGCCGGCTGCTGTGAATTGGATTGAAGGACGTGGCAAATCGGTAGTTTGTGAGGCAACCATCAAGGAGGAGGTGGTGAAAAAAGTTCTCAAGACCACTGTGCCAGCACTGGTTGAACTCAACATGATCAAGAACCTTGCTGGATCTGCTGTGGCTGGAGCTCTTGGGGGCTTCAATGCTCATGCCAGCAACATCGTGTCTGCTGTCTTCATAGCCACTGGCCAAGATCCTGCACAGAATGTGGAGAGTTCTCACTGCATCACCATGATGGAAGCTGTGAACGATGGCAAGGATCTTCATGTCTCCGTGACCATGCCATCCATTGAGGTAATTCTGTTGTTCTGTCCTTCCCATCATATGTTGATCCATCTTTCTGTTGCAATTATCTCCTCTCCTTGCAAGTTTATTTGAATTCCACCATTACTGGCAATGCTTTAGTTTACTGAAAGTTCACTTTCTTCTGTCACTTATTAGGTCTGTAATAAATTCTCATAGGATTTTGGTACCTTACAAGTTTTTGGTTTCTATGGTGTTTATTGACAACACCACCTGAACTTGGGATGCACAACCATCATGTCATGTGGCAATTTGATTTGTCATCCTTCCTTACTGTTAGGAGCCTTCCTTTTTTAAAACCTTGTTTGGTTTATTTCCTTATATGTCATGTTTTTGAGCTTTATAGGTTCTTCTGTGTCTTCATTTTGGAGTTTGGTGGGGAGGAGAGTTTGTTATTCATTTAACAGCATTTATTCATCACTTCTGTATGCAACATGATGTGTATTGCCACTTAGATGTAAAGTTTGATACTGTCGTGTTTTCATGCAGGTTGGTACAGTTGGGGGTGGCACGCAGCTGGCCTCTCAGGCAGCCTGTTTGGACCTACTTGGTGTCAAGGGTGCAAGCTTGGAATCACCTGGATCAAATGCTAGGCTTCTGGCCTCCATTGTGGCAGGTGCTGTTCTAGCTGGAGAGCTCTCTCTCATGTCAGCTCTTGCTGCTGGTCAGCTTGTGAACAGCCACATGAAGTACAACAGATCCAGCAAAGATGTATCCAAGGCTGCCTAAATGGATAAAAGTTCAAAAAAATTGAAATAAAAGTATCTTAAGAATGGGACTACGAGTGGGGAGTTGCAGAGCAGTAAAGGTTAGTCTGCCTCATAGGTAGTTTCGAGGTAAATCGAAGCAGATAAAGCTGTTTTTTTTTTCCCTCTTATTTTATTTGGGTTTTCTACTTTGTCGGCTGTTAGCTAGCAGTTCTTAGGATCACACCTTGCCACCCTTTCAGCAGCGGAGATACTCATTTTCTATAATGCCTTCTCTTGCGAACCATGTGATGCAATCAACTTTTCCTCCATGGTTTTGGTACCATGGCTGGAAGTCATCTTTTGTTGTAATTCCTGGGTATACTACCTTTGCAATAACCAGTAGTGGAGCTCCTCTTTAAAAGTATTTTATATACTTGTATTTTGCATATTGGAGGTTGTCTTCCTTGCCGCATGTTTTTGCTTTGGGATCTGTTGCTGTGGATCTGGTCGGGTGGATGAGTTTACCCTGCAAAATAAATGAAATGCAACAAATGTGGTGTTAGATCCTGAATGAAAAGAAGGCAAGATTCTGATGAGTAGCCAAACAAAAAGCACAGGGACCATGGTGTTACTTTAGCAAGGTGGTTAGTTATGTGCAGCATGAACACAAGGCCAACTTTTGCTTTTCTTTGTTCAAATTCATAAAGCTGAGTAGGCCTTTCTTGTCTCAACGATCCATAAACTGTACCTTACAGGTGGCATGACTAACATTTGAGGATTTTCTTTCTTTCTGTTTTTTTTTTTTTTTTTTGAATTTAATCTAGGATGTCTATGACCGGCAAGCTGACGTCTTTGGAATAAGTCAATAACATATCTAACATTGTGTCAGATCGAGGATATTCTTACGGTGGAAATACTAATGTCGGCTAACCGGCTAGCTTGAAGAGTTAAAAATATGACCCTTCATCCACAAGGAATCTAATATTACCCTTAAGTGAAGCATAATTAAGGCCTGGGAGTCAAAAATCTGGTTGATTTCAAAAAAGTTCTTCTTGCTGAATGGTGTTGGTGACTTGACTTTAACCTTTTGATTTCTCGGTCTCACTACAAAATCAAAATCTTTTTCATCGAAAAATCCAGGATATGCCAATTAATCTGGAAAGGAACCACCAAAGCAATGAATCCCTTCTGATCGGGCATCTTCTACACCATAGTGAATGGAGAAACAATTAGATTTTGGCCTGACAAGTGGCTAATAGAGGCAACCATGGCTTCCTTGTCCCCTAACGTCTACTCTGCATGCAATTGTAAGGATGAGAAGGTCACCCATCTTTAATCCTAGGACTCCAGACCATGGAACCTTTCACTGTCTCTCCCTCTCAACCAATCTCAAGTGTATGAGTTAATTGAGCTATTAAACTTACTACAATCAGTTGTGGCGAATAACAATTCTGATGTCCCAAATTCATGTTGGACTACGTTAAAAATGTTCTCAGTCAAATCCATTTATAAATTCATCAACTGCATAGGACTAGCATGTCTCCCTAAAAAGATAAAGTTTTTTCTTTGGCTGTCACACTGGGGAAGTTCTTGCAGGGAAAAAGGGATGGCTGGTTGGTAATTGTTGTCCCCTCTACCCTTCTTTTTTCAGAAAACATTTTTTTTGAGAAAACATTGATCATATCCTATCTTGATACTTTGTAGGTTTGCCGGGAAACTTTGGAACGCTGCTAAACTTACAACAGGTGTCACCTCTCGACTTCAACCCTTCAAACTGATCTGGATCAAAATAAGAAAAAAGCGATAAAGCTGTTTTCAATCTTCTTGTATTTGGTTCGGATAATTGGAGGGTGGATAGATGTGGGTGGAAAGATGGATTGCATCCATCAACTGTTTGATTCAAAAAGTTAAAGAAAGAATGAGCGAAAAAGTAGGAGTTATTCATTCACCCTGGCCCACCAATTTGTATCCTCTCAATTTAGGAGGATGCAAGAAAGGATGGATAAAGCATTGATAAATAGATTTTTGCATAAATAAAATTACTCCTCATTAATTTTTTTGATAAAAATATAATATTTTTTTTTACTTTTTTATTCATATTATTTATATATATATTTATATATACTATTAATCATATATTATTAAATTTTATTATTAATTATTTTAATTTTAGTACATAATTTTGATAATAATAATTAATTAATTAGAATTTTTTCTATTCCTCTATTTTTATTTTCTATTTTTTGGTTAACTATTTGTATAATATTATTTAATTATTTAAATTTAATTATAAATTAATTAATTAATATATAATTGATATATATAATTAATTCAATAATAATTAGTTTATAAAATTATTTTGTTAAATATAAATTAAATATTTATATAATTTTGATATAATTATAGATTATAATGATTATAAGTTTATATATTATTTATTTCTTTGATATCAATAAGTGTTATAAATTAATAATAGTAATATTTTTATTAAAGGATAATCTAATAAAAATATCATCCATTCTTCCTTTCATTCCTCCCAAACCAAACATAGGAGAAAATTATTTCCATCCATCCATCTTTTTTTCACCAAATATATGAAATGATAGATGGAACATCTACAGAGCTGGATGGAAGATCTTCCATCCATCCTCTCCCTCACACATCCATCATTTTCGTTCTTCCATCCATCCTTTGCCTTATACATCCATCATCTTCGATCTATCCTCATCTATCCATCATCCTTCATCCATCATTTCTTCGATCCATCTTTCATACCAAATAGAGGATAAGTGTTCTAATTTTTTAGTATATCTGGAAACAAATAGATAGACAGACAGACAGATATATAGATTAGACAGGTAAATAGATATATAGATAGATGGATAGTGAAAGAGAGAGAGAGGGGGAGATTTAATATTTGGTGAAGTACTGTCAATAGATTAATCGAGATTCCCTTTCCAAATGTCTCCTAATGTGATGTTTAAATATTGAGAGCTAAAACCTATATAAGAGAATCTCTCTCCGTAAGCAAGTTCCTATCTGTTTGTGGTTTGGCCGGGTTAATTAAATGTTATGCTTCCCCGTATATGCAAAAGAATTTGCGAATTCATCAATTAGGAAACTAAGAAAGAATGCACAAAAGCATTAATGGAACTATCAGAGAAGATAAAAGATAGTAACGATGCATTCACTTGTAGCAATACCAAAGAAAATATCATGTACATGAAAGCTCGCCAGCCTCAGCTAACCCATGCAAAAAATAGTGCTGCAATACCTTTTAAGGCATTCTAGCCACCATCCTCTTTCAACAATAGGAATTCTTGCTTACTAGATTGGCATACACTGGAGGGAGCGCTCGCTTGCTGATTGTTTTGTCAACTTATGTAAACACCAAGAGGTTGTCACAAATGATCTATATGCAAGAAATTGTGATGATCATGTTATTTTTGTGGTGATCATATCAAAATACCTATCAAATCTTTGGATTGATTGCTTTTGTAAAACTGGACTCTCACTTCTTCCTTAGCCAACCTCAAGAAGATGCGTATAAAGCTCAAATCATGCCCCTGAGTAAAAATAATTGTCGTCAGCTTGATCCACGTGTAATAACCAAAAATTGATTAGTCTCTTAGACGTGTAGGACTTCACTCCCCCCCTCTAAATAAGTTCTTAAAAATTATTCTCTCATTCTCTTTGTTCTTCACTTTTTGATTTAAGCATCGAAAAGTCCTCACTGAAAAATACCTCAGTCAGGACTTTTTACATATCCTTGGAGTCAGTCTCCGCTCAACCTCATCGCCTCGATCGCTAGGATAACCTCCAACCTCGAACGTGAGATTTTGGCAGCAACACTTATATTTCTGCTTTTTATATCGGTATGTCTTCGCAAATCCAAACGTTATCTATGCTTAATCAGTTTGTTGCCTTGAACTATTGACGTTATTATAATTGTCCTTGGCTGTGAACATGGGAGACCTTAGTGTATCACAGATGCCTACTAAATAAATTCCGGACATGGTGGTTGTGCAAAAAGACAGAAATCTTCTTGACACTTTCATAGTAGCATACAAATTTTCAGCTACTTCGTAGGTGAGTTAGGGTGCAATAGAGGCATCTCTGATGCCTAAACTGTTCGGTGCTTAATATGCTTGCTTTGGACTCGCAGTAATGATGAAAGGGCCTCTCAACTGTGACAGGCTAAGGCCTTAAATGAACTTTGCTTGCTATGTTCATCTGCTACATTATCATGCACGTCAGATGGTGCCACATATTTAAGAAGAAACAGGCCCACTTAACAAGTCGTGAGCATCTTGATGTTATCAGTCATTTTTCTTTTTTGTTTTTTTTTTTTCAAGAGCTCGAAGGTTATTCATCATCTGATGACTGGTGTGGGAGGCAAAAATACAGATCATCCACCTCTTTTGTGTTATTTGCTAAATAATCTGCTACTTAGTTCACTTCTCAATATCCATGCTGGAATGAACAATGCTGAAAAAACCTGAGATAATTTCCTTTATGTAACGTAATGGTTGTACTGTGCATGGTACAGTACAGAATATATACATATTAAAACCTTGGCTCTTCTGAAATACTAGCTCTCTTCTGTCTCAGTCACTTCCTTCCAAATCTCATGATACTTTCTTCAATTACATATCAACCATGGGCTGTGAACAGACTTGGCAAGAAGGATGAAGAGGTTGGAGAGGGATCTCAGTAGGTTATAGATCATGCAATCCTAAAATTTTCAAGATACTGGAAAACATCATACCCGTATGCTTGGATAAAATGAAAATTATGATAATTTGGTGACAGTGCATTATTGCCTGTCCACCACCATCATCAATTATGCTAATGTTTATATACAAGATCTGTCTATAATTTTTGTATCATCAAAAGCCCCACCATTTTGTAGTTGTCCAATCTGCCTGAAATGATGGATCCTTAGTTCTCTTGCTTCACATTGTAGTCAAGAGGGTTTCCATGATAGATAGATCAACAAATGTCTCCTCATAGAAGTTCAAATAACATCAAGGAGAAATCACAACAGCATCCATTGTCCAAACCTCTTCTTTTCCATTTAATTTCATTTTCTGCCGAAGGATTTAGCTCTTCGGGCATTTGCATCATGTGTTGGATAGCAATTTTTTTCCCCGGACCAACCAACCTGCTTCAACTCATCCAAAATGAATGGATTTGGGTGGTTGGTTATTTAATGTTATCAATTACATGTTCACCTAGAGACCAACCTAATTATAAGTCATGTTTCGGTTTGCGCTCTGGACTCAATCAATCACCATTACTTAATCAAGCCTTTTAAACAAGTAGTAATGGTGTAGTAGGTGACCCTAATTGAGACTTCATCCAGATGATTAGAGAGGTTGCATGATTCGTGATTAGAAGTGAACCAAACATATGCATTGATTTGCCATGTTCTCCTCCACCTCAATTTCCTCCCTTGCACCCTATCTCTCCCTCTCTCTCATGTTGCATCTCATTTTATTTTGATATTCGATCCAAATTACCTTCCTCATGGCCTTATATATTTTCATTTTAACAATGTACAATTTACTATCAGAAAAAAATATATCATTGATAAGGGAAGTTCTAATTGAATTGATGATGACTTGCAGATGAGCTAATGTAAGATAAATGAGTTGGCTTGAAACATGTTCTAACCTTGTCATGAGGGTTTTTTGACCCAACCCTTGCTACACCCTACAGCTCCTCTACATAGGTTTTGGGTCCCATTTGTGAGCTTCTCACTTGACATGTCCCTAGGGTTTCTCTATCTAGATTGGCATCGCCGTGTGACCATGAAGCCCGAGCACATCTTGGACGACCAAGCTAACTCACTTGCAGCCCTCTGAGCCCCACAAGCCATATCCACATGGCTCTTGATGATTCCAATCTGTTATGGCACTCCACATGGCAATGGTGCCACCCAACCAGAGCTTTTGAGGCAGCTCATGGCTCTTCGATCTCCTACGTTGCATGGCTCTAAGAGTTGTAAATGAGCCGAGAATGGTCAAGAGCTTGGACCTAATCTGATGTGAAATTAATTTCTGATCTTAAATTTCAAAAGAAAGCTTGATATATTGACCATTACTTTAAATAAATTCAAGCTTAATTTTGATTCGAGCCAAACATAAATCTCCCTTGTTAGCTGGATAATGCTAAATCAAACTGAAAATAAACTCAAGTTTATATCAAAATTTGTCCAAGCTTAAACGAAAGCTTGATTTCTAATTTCAAATTTCAGTTCAAAGTTTGGTTTAGGTCTAAATTAGCATTAGATCAATCCAAAAAATAAAATAATATGTTAATTAAAACTTTAATCCAATGATTTATTATATATAAATGTAAATATATAATTTAAATATATTAGAGCCTTATTGAGCCTAGTTTCAATGAATTGCTTCGATTTTTATCTCAGCTTGAAATTAGTTTTGAACATACCTTGCTGGTTCGAGCTTGGTTTGTCTAGCTTCAATTAGAGCTTAATTTAATCTTTTCTTGAGTGGAGAAAGTCCATCATATCTAAGTTAATGTGCCAACATATGTCCTTAGATGTGCCCTTCAAGCCATCATCAGCTTTTTAAATTGAAAACTTTTAAAGCCTTTGCATCTTGATCATTTGGTGTGGCTCATTAAACTATAAGCCCATCTAATTAAATTATATATATTTTTTATTTATATGCTTTCTTGAAACTTTTAAAAGCAAACACCTCAAGATGGACCCAAGATTACATCATAGATTAAGACTGGCAATGGAAGAGGGTGCAATCATTTCTAATCTTATGGATTAAAGTATTGATCTTATTTGCATAAAAATATTAGGTATGATACTAAAGTCAGCTTGATTAAAGTAATTGAATCAGGGATCTTGTCTAGATTGGTGCAATGGATTGGATCGAGGAACACGACAATAGAAGACCATGGGAAGCACATGGGTTCCAACGCCAATGACAATAAGTGCGCTGCTTTATCTATTAAGAAATGCACAACTTTCTCCTTTGCTTTGAGCTCATAAATTAGCATATAGAAATACTACATTGGTGCCAAACTTCCAAAATAAATATTATTGTTGTTTTGTAGCCCCATGCTTCAATATTTTATTATTTCAATTATATGCACATCACCTTTTACTATTGTTAAATATTTTTTTTTTCAAAGCTTCCAATGGCAACATAAGATTATGAACAACACTATAATGACATTTTACCTGGTGGACATGATTAATAAATGCACATAGTAACTTTGGGTTCCTATCAAATAGACGTCATTCATTTGACTATAGAAGAATGACATAATTTAAGGAGCATGTTTCAATGAAAACACTAGTCTATTAACTTAAGAATTGATATATTTTTATCGGGGTTTCGACTAAGCTTAAAATTGGCACATTGTAGCCTTATACTGACCCCAAGAGGGGAGGGTAGCAATTTCAAGGGCACCCCTGCTAAATATTACCATGTGGTGGTATCACACTCATCTTAGGGTGGAATGGCAGTACGACACTCCCTCCCAATTCCTGTGTATCTTGCTCACCTCCAAAATCAATGGTTAAATCCAGTTGATAGTGCTTAATATCAGGGTGTGCAATGGTGCCATATCAAGGCCAAGTAGCCGCCTCCTTAGGAATTTGACAATAGGCTCCTTCTTTTCCTTCTCTGCCATTTTTTCCCCCCACAAAATATAAAGAATGAAACTATAAAGCTTATGTTATGAAGTCTTGTTTATTAGGATGATCATAAGATCATTTTGGCTGGAAGCACATCTATTAAAGGACAAGCATTACATATATACTAGCTAGGTTGTGGTAGGAAATATAAAAAATCAGAAAGAAATAAAAAATCTTGACCTAAAAGTTTTGATATTAACTTCTTATAATTTAGGAATGACTCTTTTTAGCTTAACTTGGGGGTCTCATGGTGTATAGGATCTTGCTAGAACAAAATAAAAGCTTCATCTAGTTTTCTTTCATAGTCTTGTGAAATCTTGTACTTTGTGACAAAGTAATCAAGACCTTTCAAAAGCAGTCATAGTACACAAAAAATAAAAAAGAAACCAGACATGCCAACAATGGGGCATAAAAAAAGGGAAGCATCTTTCAACAGTTCTCATAGAAATATTTCCCATTAGTTTTTAGAAAAGTTGTTATTTGATGCTTTAGCATCCACTTGCTCATCGAGGCTACTTAGCGTTGGAAACAATGCCAAGGTTAACCTTTATTGTTTATTTAGTTAAACCATCAAGGATTAAAAAAAGTGGTAGTGTATGATGTTAGGTATCAAGTGTTCTTGTTTCATTAATTTCTCCTAAAATAATTCTATAAGCACTTGTTTTTGATTTAAAAAAGAGCTTGAAATTTATTAACATATATACATATATATTTTATTTGATGAGCCTAAAACACTTGATATTATAGTGGAGATTTTTATATTTATATGCTCCAGATGAGTTTGTTCAAATCATCTTAAGAATTAATAAAAAAGACATTCTAATTTTATATGTCAATTTGGTTCCGACAAAGATTGAAATCTAATGCAATAAAATATCTTAATATAGATCTAAAAAAGGGAAGTTTACGAGTTAACAGAAAATAAAAAATTAGTTAGTAATAAGTGCCTTCTTATTTTCAAACGTTATTCCCTAAACAGATTATATAATGATTGGAAACGCATATAAAATACAGATAGCTGATTTAGAGTATTGGGGTTGGGTCCAAAAGAAGGCAGTCTTGTGGGTTGGTGAAGGAGCAGTTAGCATATTTGTGGCATTTTATTAATGTTATGGGTTACAAACTTTAATATATAGTTTTAACAATTTTTTTTTTTTACATTATCACCCTTGCATTTTTTTTTTCTGCCTTGTTGATTTCTTTATCAATAATAAAATATATGTTCAAGTGATGAAAATATTTATGTTGAAAGTTCAAAAAAGACATTAATTTGTTCATGTTTGGTTCAAGCACAGGTATTAATAAATCTCGGCCTATTTGGAGTACTTGGTTTAGGTTCAATTAGATAACCATGTAATTGAGATGAGCCAAATTAACCTAGATAAAAACCCATTGTTATTTTTTATTATGACCATCTTAAAAAGCTTAAATAAACAACAATTACAATAAGATTTGCTATCTATCAAGTGATGCTAGCAATCTTTTTTGGAAAGTATTACAATTAAGATCTATCAAGTTCATTGAGAATTTCTTTCCTAACAGAGATAGGAGTTGAATCCGGCAGCGGCCACCGAATCCCCAGAGATTTTTTTAAAGAAGCAGGCATCCTCGTGATGCCAGTATTATTAAAACCCTGCATATTCTTGCTTGCCACCTCTTTGCCGCAGAGCTCCAGGAAATGATGGACACGTTTCGACCAAGGATAACTCATCTCACGAACCGAATGGTGTTCCATGTTTGAGAAGATACACGGGATCCTTGGAGAGAAGGTTGGACCGAGTCCCGATGATGCGCCGTTGGGCGTCCATGTGTCTGACACTTCTCGCGCCAAGAAAACCGCGACCCATTCTTGACCATTTGATCGCACGTGACGGGATTGCTGCATGTCCAGCCCATAACCAAACTACCGGTGACCAGACCGCGGTTGGTCATACCTAACCCTAGAGCAGTTTGGTCATTTGGTCCATAACTAATCTAAAATCTAATTGGTTGATCCGAGGATCTTGCTTTGTGGGTCGCATGAGCTAACAGGGGTCAGCTTGAGTCCTTGACTTTGTTTTTGGTTTTCAAAATCTACGAGCGAAACCATTAAGATCTTAATGCGAGATATCAATCACAAAACATCCAAGCGGTTAAAAAAAACATTATATTAATTAAAGTTTCGAATGCCATCATGAGCTACAAGCTATCTTGGATGTTATGTAAATAAGCATCATCAAGAGGCAGTGAAAGCTAACAACCATGAATTTGCAGTAGTTTCATGCTTACAATTTTTCTTGCACTACTGAATGATCAATTCATCCCTCATACTCAAGGACTTGCATTGGACACTTAAGCTAAAATTGATCTAGTGAATCAAAAGCGAGTAGTAGTTGATGAATGGCTTTCTTGAGAAATCATTGATCAATGGTTTTGATGCCATCATATAATAACATAAATATAAGATTAAGATGCTCTGACATCAATTTTTTAACTTGATATGTGTAGGTTGAATCAGAATATTATAATATATCCTGGATATAAAGAGAGCAGCAGACTTGCAGTTGGCTTCCCTTATCAAGATTGCAGTGCCTTTTACGTTAGAAGTAATACAAGTATACAACACAAAGAAAAAGATTTATTAATACAAACTTACATTTACAGAGGAGGCTATGTACTGATGTACTCCTAGTAAAAGACAACGGTGCCCATATGAATGGTCCAGTGACCTACCCCAGTCCTCACCCAGTCCAAAGAGCCACACAGCTAAACGAACATAAGCCTTGTCGGTCCCCTAGTATTGTTATCTTCTAGCCCCTCTATTTTAAGACGGAAGCAACGCCAGCAGCGCATGTAACATCCTATGCGCCTGCTAAAATAACACCTCTAAGTCCTTATTATATGCTGCACCAAAAAAAAAAGTCCTTATTATATGTACTTTTGTACAATATAATACTAACAAAGACTATATTTTTTATATAAGTTTCCGGCATGCTTGCATACCCTTAGCATGCATTTCTCCCTGGTTTTTCTTTATTCTCTCTCTCTCTCTCTCTCTCTCTCTCTCTCTCTCTCCTCACCTCCCGACCCCCACAATACCATATGCCATCGCATCTGCTTTTAATTTTGTAATTCACAATTTAACGTCTAGTGCACAATTTCCACCGTCTCTCTCCAGTGCCCCTCCCGGATCAAACACTATTCAGACCACCCTTCTCTCTCTCTCTCTCCCCCTCCCTCCAAGAACTGCAGGGGTGGGGACTCGGTTGCACTGACCTCTGCTCTCCTGCCATGATTTGCTCATGGTGGAGTTTCTTCTTCTTTTTCTGTACTCAGTTGCATGGGTGTTTGGTTCTCCTACACTGAACTCACCTCAGATTTCGGTTCTTCTTCTTCTTTTGGAGAGGATAGGCATGGTGAGAAAGGGCCTTCTCTAGTGGTATTGGAGCTTTGTTTGAATTTGTTTTGGTCTCACCATATATCATAATAGGAATGACAAAAGGTGGCATAGAAGTCTAAGCTAATATTACCAAAAAGATCAGTCCTTTTGGTTCTGAAGTGTCTTCTATTGATGAATCCAGTGCTTGAATTGGTGTACAAGAAAGGATTGCGGAAGAATCCAAGCTATCCTCCATAAAGGATAGAGACAGAGGAAGAAGGAAAATCTCGCCTTTTGTATTGGAAGCCACTAAAGGCGATATTTTTAAGAGACGAGTGAGATTGGAAGCACTTCTCCGAGCTCCATAGCTTAGTGGGAGAGGAGGAGAAGAACAAAGAAAAGCTGGCAAGCAAGTGGTGGGAGAGAGTAGATGTGTCGGCGATGGCCGGAATGGAATCCGGCGGCGGCGGCGGCGGCGGCGGTGGCGGAGGTCCGTCTCGCTATCTCCATCACCTCCTCCACCCACCGCCGGCGCCGTCAACCCACGTCCCACCGGAGCAGTCCAAGCCCTCCCCAGAGAAGAACGTGAAGTCCTCCCCCGACAAGGGCGGCGGCGAGCCCTCCACCTCCGCCGCGGCCGAGGCGGGAGGCGAAGCGCTCGGCCCCGTACGTCGCCCCCGTGGCCGGCCACTGGGGTCGAAGAACAAGCCCAGGCCCCCCATCATCGTGACCCGCGACAACCCCAACGCCCTCCGCTCCCACGTCCTCGAGGTCTCCGGCGGGGCCGACGTCGTCGAGTGCGTCTCCGATTACGCCCGCCGGCGGGGCCGGGGCGTGTGTGTCCTCAGCGGTGGCGGAACCGTCGCCAACGTCGCGCTCCGCCAGCCCGGGGCGTCGCCACCGGGGAGCGTGGTGGCGACCCTCCGCGGCCGCTTCGAGATCCTCTCGCTCACCGGCACCGTCCTCCCGCCGCCAGCGCCTCCAGGGACTGGCGGTCTGACCGTCTTCCTCGCCGGCGGGCAAGGGCAAGTGGTCGGGGGGAGCGTGGTGGGGCCGCTGTTGGCGGCAGGGCCGGTGGTGCTGATGGCGGCGTCATTCGCGAACGCGGTGTATGAGCGGCTGCCAATCGAGGGGGACGAGGAGGCAGCGGTGCCGCCAGTGGCGCAGGGGCAGCAGCCGGCGGCCTCTCAATCTTCCGGCGTTACGGGCGGTGGTGGTGGCGGTGGCGAGGGTGGTGGAAGCGGCGGCGGTGGAGGTGGCAGCGGTGTTTCGTTCTATAACTTGGGTGCAAATATTGGGAGTTATCAGTTTCCTGGTGATGCTTATGGATGGGGTGGTGGTGGTGGTGGTGGAGTTAGACCACCCTTTTGATGATTCTAAGCTCACTCACTACTACTACGACTATTACTGCTACTACTAGTACTATCATAAGTTTCTCTCACTGGAATTAGGTGGGAGCTCTTTGCCTTTGGTTATTTTGAACTCTCATCAAGAAGAAGAAGAAGGTGATGAAAATGTCTAGGTGTAATGGTGCAGTTTGGTTGATGACAATCGTCGGAAGAGAGAGCTGGATGGATACTTTTGGTGGTAATTTAAGTGTGTACTTAAAGAAGTACTCGAAGGATTCTACAGGTGGTGCGCATTAGGCCATCATTGTGCTTATTTTGCTGGTTTTGGGATTGGAAAAGTTGATATGAAGTGAAATCGAGCATTTTGATATGGATTCGATGATTAAAAATGGGATTTTGAGTGGCTAAACTTGGGTTTTGATTTGAAGAAGAGAAGAGATATGGGTGGAAGAAGAATGGAAGAAGGAACTGGAGTGGTCAGCTTGGGGGAATGGGATTCACAGACTTCCAAAGGTCAGTAGATTCAAAGTTCATGCACACGTGTATCATTTCACATTCTTTTTCTCTTCTCTTCTCTTATCTCCTTTGTCTATCTCAGCTTTGTATGGAGTATGTAGATCTGATGTAGAGAAACGGACTTGTTCTCCTTCAACACACTATATCCATGTATACAATCCATCGTCGTTCGGCGATTCCTGAACCGGAATTATAGTGTTTACTATTAAAAGGGTCTTACAAGAGATTTTCTCTTTTAAGTCTCAGAGAGAGAGAGAGATTTTAACTTTTGTTGCATGTGGGTTGGTGATGGCCTTTTCCTTGTGTTTTGGTTTGCATCAGTTTGAACTCAGAGAGAAGTACTAGTTTGTCAGTGGGTACCTCAAAAGCGTGCTGCTTTAGCCGCTAGCTGGACCCTAGTGTTTGATGGGAGCTTGGGGAGAAAAGGTGGCAAGAATCTGCAGTCTTCTGACAGGTTCTGCCAAGCTTCCCATTTAGTGGCCAGAGGTTACAGCAGAGACCAGTGGGTTAAATCAAAAGAAGGGAGCAGTTAACATGTCATTTACTGGAGGGAGGGGAACCGACCATAAGATATTAGCAGGAGGCTATAAGATTCTCAGCATCTGCTTCAATCGTTTCCCAGGTACAATTCTCGAAAGAATGGTTTCTACGTCGGCCCCTAAGTTGCAGTAAAGAAGAAACCCCGCTTTTTAAGTCATGATGTTGCAACTTTGGAACCTTCAGGCTTTGAAATGAAACCTTCATGATAGTTGCAACTTAATTTGGTACCTCCAGCCTTTGAAATCAAACCTATACTATTACTACTACTACTACTATTTCTCTCTCTCCCCCCTTCCCCCTCTCTCTCTCTCTCTCTCTCACACGCACACACACACAAAATTTAATTTGATTTTTAAATTAATTATATACCTAGGTAATGATATATATATGTCGGTAAACCATTACATATTGCTTTGTGTTAAAAATTAGTAACTAGTTATAGCTAGAACTGATGTGGCTTGTGCTTTTGTTGTCAGGTATTCTCCAATCAGAAATTTGAAGAAAGTGATCCTAGCCCGAAATATGTCTATATATTGTTATATGTATTTGTGGTTTTCTCGACCTGTCTTGATCTATATTTTCTTCTATTTTTTAGACCTCCAATGCTATGAGTATAGATCTTGTGAGATAAAGGTCTTTATTCTGGGATACGGTGTATACAGCAGTTAGTGAAAAGAAATCTAAACTTTTTTTTTTTTTGGAGGAAAATCTAAACTAAAATTAAGTTAGCCAAGAAAATCCTCATGCATGTATTCCATTATTCATGCATGCACCTTGAGTTTGTTTAGATATTGATAGGAGATATGTATGTCTGTATGTCTCTGTGTGTAATCTTCCTTTGTTAGGATATGTACCTTTTCCTTTGGTGTCATTTTCTCTTTCTGTGGATCCTGGAATTAAGTCAGTAATTATCATTCTTCCGGCACTTTTCAGCTTTTCCTACCCATTCTCTGAGAGTTTTCCATGTTTTTAATCATCTAAGTTTTCTTTTTAAATAAAAATCTGAATTCGGTATCTTCTTTCTTTCTTTCTTTCTTTTCTTTTCTTTTCTTTTTTTTTTTTTTTTGAGGAAAGGTGTTATCTTGATAAACACATTTTTCTAAGAAAAGAGCACTGTATGTTGTAAATCCAACGTAAGCTGACTGCTTAAAATATTGTTTCATAAGAATATTTCCTGACAGGGAAACACTATAACATTGTGGTGAAAATTTTTGGAGAGCAAATCTATTGTCTGAGTGCCTTTACATAGTATAATAACTCATGTAAGGATTCATAATTGTCAGCATAGATTAGCTTAGTAGTAGTCTTCACATTCAAAAGAGACCAGAAAGACTTTGGTCTATTGATAAACACCTTTTTTGAGGGAAAAAAAACATTGCTTGTCTTAGGTCCAACATAAGTTGGCTTTTTTTCTGTTATCATTTCATAAGACTATTGCCTTTGACAAGAATATCTTTGTGAGTCTTCAATTGATAAGAATATCAGGAAGTAGGGAAACCCCACATCAATGTGGAGAAAATCTTGGTAAAGCAACTTAATTGCCTAGATGGCCTGAAAATCCACCAATATGATATGTTATCTAATTTTACTTTTATTTTTAATGTCTTGTTGCTTTTTTCTCTGTAGAAAGTGGAGGCACGATATAGTGTTTTTGAATATGCTTATATGCTACATAGCTTATGATTACAGTTGTATGAGTCGTAGAATTTTTTGTTGAAGATTGACATAAATATCTGATGAATTATGAGTTTTTGAAATCAGCTATATTCATTATAGAGATACTCAATCATGTGATATTATAAAAATTTCTTAGTCACTGAAATTTTTAAAACCTTCTCACATGTTCATGAGAGTTGAATGCTGGTACTGAGATCATGAAATTCATGCCATGAATGCTGGAATAAAGAAGAAAATGCCTGCAGTATGTCAAGAGAAATATAATAAGCTATATAAGAACTGATTTTTCCTGTTTGCAGGCACATCACATCCAACAAGCGTTTTTTATGAATTGTGGCGAACTTTTTGCTCAAATAAATTCTAGAATATTACATTGGTCACCGAACAACCAAAAGTAACATTTGAGATGTTTTATATTTAGTTTACTTTTAATCTAAACCTACATTTTATGTCTTTTTATTGATTTTTTTGAAAGGTGTAGAGGTCCCAGGAGCTGTCATGCTTCCCAACACATTGTGTATCCACTATCTGGTTTTTGATCCATAGTTTGCAAACTACCCTTTTCTAATAATTTTGTAAATATTATTATTATCATCTCATAATGTCATAAATAGTTACTCAAAAAAAAAATGATAATGTCGTAAATAGGATGAGCAATATATGGTAGCAGCGGCTTGAATCCTTATGCTAATCATTCAGCTTTCATCCATCAGTACATTTCACCATATTTCAGGTTGTGAAGAAGGAAGTCACCGAATTCCTAGAAAATGTTTGTGTTATTAGGACTGACTTCATTTTCGAGCTTAGACTTGGAAATCAGTCATTTCCTTGAACTAGACCATCTTGGGAGCGTCTGTATCACCAATATGCCTAGCTTTTCAAGCTAGTTATCCTAGACTTTTGGCAATCATTTTAGCTAATTCAATTGCTAAGAAGTTTTTCTTGAAATTTATTTCTGCATGACTCTTTTTTTAAGCCTTTGAAGGGAAGGTCTTTCTGCATGCATCATATTTAGTAACTATATCAGATGATGAGACCAACTGTTACTAGAATACCTTTCACAACATATAATTAATATGCTATTTAATAGCTTGACATAGAGGTGACCGACTTACTGTTTCAAGTCAGCATTGGGTAAAAATAACATTTCAACTACCTTACAATGAACTGCTTGGATCTTTCTTTCCCACAATGCAAGTGATTTTGTGTCCAACTACGACTCATCTCCTTAATTGACACCATGAAAGTTGAAAATATAATTTGATATGAAGCTAGATATTGCATTGATGGTTACACCATCTGTACCCATTCATCATTGCATGGGTATGCAAAAATACATGCATGCTCCATTAGGGGTTCTCGTGTTGGGAAAAAATATTGTGTTGATTCAGAAAATTTTGCAACATTTCAAGTCATATTCAGAAAATTTGGAAAGAAACTTTCATGGGTTGTAATGTTATGTTAGATCTTGTCAATCAATTTTCTTTTTAGTATGTAGACCATAATATTCAAGCTAAGTAGGTGAGTGTTGTCTCCCCAAATTGCTACTGCATGCCATTAAAATATTGATTTTTCTCCATCATATACTTTTGTATAGATTTATATGTTTATATCTGTTGTAAATGCTCTTTCAAGCTCTCCAAATATGTGGGCAACTTTATAGGAGTCTCCAATGCAAGCAGAATGAGCATATAGCAGGTAAATTGTGAGAGTCAAGTTTCATGAGTCATACCAGAATCAGCATATAGCAGGTAAATTGTGAGAGTCA
The DNA here is from genome assembly GCF_000442705.2 of Elaeis guineensis. NCBI lineage: Eukaryota > Viridiplantae > Streptophyta > Magnoliopsida > Arecales > Arecaceae > Elaeis > Elaeis guineensis. Next base: position 135,984,244 of record NC_026000.2, on the reverse strand, counting down.
AGTTTCATGAGTCATACTAGCTCCTGGTTCAAATTTATGGGCTGTGTATGAGGGAAAATTCACCATTATGTTATAGAGCATGGATCCTCTATAATGCACGGTTTGCACCATAGAATGCTGTGCAATGCTTGATGGTTGTTATTGAGAGATAGACAGCTATCGAATAAGACGGGCTTACGTGCCATAAATAGGGCATACAAATATGCAGTCCTTCATCCATTATATCACAAGTATGCCTAGATCTCTTGTAAATCAACTTAAACACTTAAGCATAATATATATAGCATTCATAATTCATGGGAACTATTTGTTTGAGTAATTTATGATATTCTTGTTTTCACCTTTTTCTCTAGTATTATTTGTTATTATTGTATCACAAGTATATGGTTTTGGTTTTCATTGGGGTTCCTGAGTCAAAGAATTTATACCTCTAGCTGTGTGATCCCTAGATCTTCAAATATTTATGGCTGATGAATCAGAAGATGGAAAAGGGAGAGCATAAGTAGGGTTTGAGTTTTCCGTTTGCCGTTTGTTTGGTTCAGTATGTGGACTACAATTAATGCTTGTTTTACCTCCCCCCTCCTTAGTATGTAGATTACAATTAGAATTTCTTGTTTTATCTTCCTATGCCTTGGTGAAATTCTTGCAACCATAGAGATATGTACATTGCCAATTTGTATGGGAAACCAACGCAATAAGATAATAAATTAAAGAAAAAAGGAGCAGATTAGAATGCTGAATAAACTTACACATAAACTGTGTCCTTCCAAATGTCTCCTGAATTATCTCACCTTCTAGTCATTCTTATAGCTCTTAATTGTTGTTTGTTTCTTGACTTTAAATAAATGGACCATGAATAGGCGGGATAAGAAATGAATGAATAACAAAATGAGCTTGGGCAAGGCTCTTATAAGATGGACTTTTCTCAAGCCACAACAATTCAAACGCATTGACACCTCTAGTGATGAACTTTGATAGCCGATTCTTCAGAGTTCAGAAGGTAGTTTACCAGCATATATCACCCGAAGAACATAAACAAAGTAAAGGCTGCTGCTTGTGAAGAGAAATCACCATCCGTACTTTTTGCTTCCATCCATTTGATTACAAATGATTCAAGTAGCCCTCCTTTTATAGGGTAAATAAAGGGGCTGTTAAAAGGTACTTGAAGGGGATGTTCCAACTGGGTGACTATATTACTTTTTTTGTTTTTTTTTTTTTCCTCAAAGCCGAGACTTTTACCTCTCAATTTTTAAACTCCAAATTTTGTTCGAACTTTAAAGAAGTTGGAACAGGCTTAATAGATCTTCTAATTTACTTCTATATAGTTTCAGTTTTGAAGCTATTCATTTTATGTTACTCTAGGACTACATCCATGTGCTTGATTTAGCTCTGGAGAGCGAGGAGAACCGAGAGGTGTCAACTAACACCGGTTTAAAATCCGAGGAAATCAAATGAAGGTGATTGGAAGAAGCAACAAGCTATCTATTTCATGTCCGAAACATTTTAAAATTGCTTTGTGGCATCTTTAGTGGAGGCCATGTTGTGAGTTTCCATTGGTCGGATTTATTATCCAGCAATGGTCGGATCCAAGATGTTTTAGATAACAAGTTTGAGGTGCACCATCATCTGCCAATAGCGTTGCCTTCTATCTTACGTCGAGCCATCTACAGGGCTTATCCTAGTAGTATATATGAAATCTATGCCTGAAACAGCAATGTCGACTTTGTAGGTGCTAAATTCTGTTGCTTCTAATGGACTGTGAGTCCTGCCTCATTTTAGAATTTTTCATCCATTTATAACTCACCCGACAGTGGATGCTCAACCCTATTCCTTCAGGTTGTCTATGAGTCATTCGTTATTTTTAGCATTGTCCATCTATTTATTTGCTAGGGCCCATGTCTCAAGACTCGAGGCAATTGGCACCACTCAGAACGGTTTCAGGGGTAGGTCCTAGTGTGAAGTACCAACCCCTTTATCTTTTTAATTATTTTCTCCAGAAGGAAGGTGTTCTACCCCACACTACTGGGAGAACCATGACCTGAAACTTTGTAGCTTTCTCACTGCTAATATCATGGTTTTTCCTCAAAAGCATCAACAACAGACTATCGGAGTAATATTATGAGACTCGGAATAATTCTGCAGGTATCATCAGAGCAGAGATGCATTGCAAACTGATACAAGTATGCGATTGTAGGAATTTTGCGCAGTGTAACAATAGTCATTAGAAAGTAATTCTTCAAGATACAATGACCTGCACTTAGAGGAACATCAACTTCTAAATATCCAAAAGTATCTTGGCACTGAGTTAACATAACTCGGATGCTTAATCAAATCATGTAAATAAAAAATTGAAACACACGCTAAGTACATCATCCATTGCTAATACCTTCTGGTAACAACAGAAGCAAGAAATCATTAAGTAAATGCTGAGTCTTAAATATTGGCCCTTGCCACCACTGTTGGACTCTCACGAGGATTACTAACATCATCCAAAGCCGCCATGTATCCTGCAATGATTACTGAACAGCAACATATTAGATTAAAAGCGGAACTGGTTATTGCATATTGTAGGGAATGATAACCGTAGACTGCTGAGTCTGGATACGCTTGCTGGTGTTTTAGTGGGAAATTTATCAAAAATTGACGCTTAAAATTAACTAAATCAGATCCCAGACGTGCATAGTGCCATATAACCTTCTAGTCTATAATCTGCTTCACATTAGCCTATTTTTGTCACGGAACGGGATCTTTTGTGATACTCAAAAAATACTGTAGGATGCTGTGCATATATTGGGATGTCCATAAAAAAAGAAACGGTTATGTGGTATTTATCTTAACTATTCAAATATCTCTAGGATTTATCTATTCCTCTTTTTCTAGTATTTTAATGAGTGTGCATAAGAGTGTGGCCATCCATTTTTGATGGACGTCTCTAAAATATGCATATTATGATACTTTTTAAGTACCATAAAGGATCCGTTTTCTTTTATTGCACAACTGACCACGTAACTCAGAAGAGAAAGGCATGCGAAGAACATTAATAGGGCTTGAGATCCATATGTACACATTGCAAGAGAAATCCAACTGAGGCCTACGAATGCACACTGGATTATTTTTACCTTAGACGTACTAGAGGATGTATCTGTCATGAGGGAAGACATGAATGGCCAAAGGATACGATGAGAACAAAGTGACTGTCTCTAATGGTAAGAGAGTAAATATTGCGAAAGGAAATATAAAATTAATTATAAAAAATATAGACTAGTTTTTTTTGACAAGTATAATGTTTAACACTATGATTCAAGAAAACCAAATTTGAAGAGAATATTACAATTGTCATCGAATTTACATGATTTATGGACTAGTTGGAGATTTAAAAAATTTCAACCAGCATCCAGGAGGGCAGGAGATCAATTGATTGCACTAATTTGTTGGAAGATCTGGAAAGAGATGAATGAAAAGATTTTTCTTAGAAAAATAGGCCCTATTTACTCTGTTCTTCAAAGAACCTTACATTCCTTTCATTTTTGGAAGCATTTGTGCCCAACAAAGATGCTCGATAGCCATGATCAGCTAAAGAAAAGGCTAGAGATGTTGGTCTACTACTATCCTTCAAATAGATTAGGATAACTCTGTCCTTCATCAAGCGGAAATTTGGGATGACTCTTCTTTGTTTTTTTGTTCACCAAAGGCAGCAAGATTAACAACTTTCTTTTTCATTTGTAAATAGCTTATGTAAAACTCTGTTCTTTCAATAAGATTGGGTGGCTGCTGCCTCCCTATTTCTCAAAAAGAAAAAAAAAAAAAAGAGAATATTACAAATGGTGGTCGAATAAGAGATGAAAAAAAGCAAATATATTCCGATCGGCAGCGATGATACAACTTAAGGCAATCCATTAGAAGCAATAAGAAGATGATGAATTGGAAGAAGAAAAGTGATGTAAGCGATGGAAAGAATGGAGCAGGCTTTCACAAGAACTGTTTTCAAATAGTCCATGTGGTATCCCTCCACAACATGGGGGGACCATTCCTGCCTACTGCACCAGTCCCTGGTCATGTTTGTGTAGCATTTGAAAATCACCAACCAGGAGATCATATCTCAGCAACCTCCACAACATCATATATATTTGTGAAACCCTTTTGCCCATGAGCATTTCTTTGCTACGTGATCATCTCTCAGCAATTGAAAATAGTAACATTTGTGCCATCTTTTTTGCACATGAGCATTGCTTCTCAAGCCTCCAGAGTCCACGGCATCTGATAGCTATTTCCCAGAAAAACTAAGCTAGATTCGGATAAAAGACAGTTCATAAAGCTTATTCCTTTCTCTCACAGGCTATACAGCAACTTTTTTTTTTTTTTTCTTGTCTTGTCGTACTACCACTATCGACATATCAATACTTTGGATTTGAACGTAGGGCATTTGTATACAAAATAGAGTGACTTCAACAACTGAGTCAGTTGTCACCCTAGTACTCTCCATCAAAGAGAATCTTGGAAGTCATATTAAAATCCTCCTTGAAGAACAATCCCCATTTACTATAAAATGGAAAATTAAATAAATCATACATCTTACACAACACATTGCTTTTCTGCAAAGGTAAAAAAAAAAAAAATAATAAAAAAAGAACTGCAAACCTGATCATGCTTAGTAATGCGCTTTATCTTAAGTTTTAATGTTAGAAAAAATAAGTGGTACCGTTTGCGGACACTAAAACACAATACAAGATACGTGTGACACCAAATTATAGAAGGAGTACAATATTATAAAACCAGCACAGCAGTAGTGTGCAATTCTTTCAAATATAAGCTGTCCTTTACAGGATTCTTGGAGAACCGCATTTCGCAACCTTCCTTTTTAAAAAAATAATATGAGTGAAATGCCTCTAAAGAGGATGATTTCAAGTCAAGCAAGGATAAGTTTTAGTACCTTCATAGCCAAATAGGAATCTACATATTGAGTCAGATATGGTTCCACAGTAAGTTTCCTCTGAAACATGATTACTATAACCAATGACACATTCAGTGTACACAAAACATCCACCCTAAAAATTGCATGAGAATCTTTATCAGGTCCCTACAAGGCTCATTCCTGGCCCACGCAGTAGCATAGCCAGCTGGTTGCCAGTTCAGTGCAATTAAAAGAAGCATGAACCAAGCAAAACAAAAATCACAATCATCTACTCATAGCAGTGTATCTATAAAGAGATCTTAAATTAAAGTTCAATAATTGTTTGTATTCGATGAATAAAGTGTTCTGATTACTCTCAAAAGGGTGTCACCTTCATCAAAGGATTTCATATCAAAGAACACACCAATCGTGTGCCATGTAAGAAAGAGGGAGATGAATAAATAAACAACCAATCCAAAGAAGTGTTCAGGTAAAATATTAGACCGGATAGAGTATGTCACGCCCCGAACCCAACATCCGGATCGAATACGTGATGGCCGCACACTCCTTAGAGCAAGCCCTAAAGAATATGCAAGGTCAAATTAAATCGTTACAACCTTATCAACCATAATATTTAATTTCAATAATAATTCATAAAACTTTCATAATTACAATTAAATTTCTTCAATTCTTTGATCAGATACTATGACACTCCTATTTATTCTTCTGTCCACCCATAAATCCAGGCCATAGCCACTCATAAGCATCTTGTAACTCTGAGAAGAAAACAAAGATAAAGGGGGGTGAGCTTTACAGCCCAGTAAGAATTTTCATATCACACCAATATAATAATATAATTTAAAATAAAAATAAGCAATAATACATAAAAGTTGACGCTCACTGTCCAAAATACTGCAAACATTTATAGATTAACTGTTTCATCAAAAGAGATGCATCATCATATGTTAATAAGAGAAACAATTTTATTCAACGATTGTTTCATGTCTTATCTTTCTATTTTCTTCTATTATCACATCATCTTTAATCCTTTTCTTTTTGGCTTTAGCTTTAGCTTTGGCTTTGGCTTTGGACTACCAGGATCATGCGACGATCTTTTATTCGGATCGATTTCTGTGATCTTCCTCGGATCGAAATATTCATGATCTTTCTCGGATCAAAGTGGCCATGATCTTTTTCGGATCAAATTATTCATGATCTTTCTCGGATCAGATTCTTCATGATCTTTCTCGGATCATATTCTTCCACACATAAGCCTGTGGGGGCTGTCCCAGGCATAAGCTCCTGGCAAACTATTCCACATGACAAGACCAGTCCAAATCATATTTCTTTTTCTTTTCATTTTTATGAAATTAAAATAATTGACTTCATTAATCAATTCAAATTTTACAATGTAATAAACATGTCATACCCATATAATCATGCCATCAATCGCTGATACATATGTATTGATATAACATACTCATGCTCAAAAATACATAAATAAATAACAGTGTCTCGGATATAACAGATTCATCGATCTCAAATCCAACGATGCAAAACCAATAATGCAAGACCAACAGTAAAATAGCATATTTATAATGGTGATCATGTACATGGATTCTTATCTTTACCGGTGACTGATCCAAGCACAAAAATCAATGTTCTTCTTTGATTTATGAATTTCTTTAACAAAATATTCCACTCGATATCATTTGCAGACAATCATCTCTTCGTAACCCTAATCAAATATAAAGATCATATATGGAGAAAATTATCGATCCTAATAACACAGATCGAGGACCTCTCTCAAAATTAACCAAAATTAGGACTTGTCTATGTATCAGGATCCTCCACTGATCCATAAGACTTCTAGAGAGAGAAAATGCATGAAGAGAGAGAAAATTTTAGAGAGAAAAAGTAGAGAGAGAAAGTGGAGAGAGAAATCTTCGTATCCTTCAGATGAGGCAATCATGGTCGAGATCATCAGAGGTCCTATCAGGGTGACTTAATGTGAATCAAGTGTTACAATTTCGAATAGGATCGGCTGGGATCAGATCTACCGCACGAATTTCGGAGCCATCTCAAATCATCATATTTTTATTTCAAATTTATCCTAGGGTCTGTGATGTAATCAGAAAGAGAGTAGAAAAAGATTTTAGAGAGATAAAATCCATAAAAAGAGAGAAAGCTCTAGAGAAAAAAAATAGAGAGAGATTCTAGAGAGAGAAACTGTAGAGAGAGAAGGTAGAGAGAGGAGAGAGAAAAAATTTTTCTCTCTTCTTCTTCTTTTTATTTTATTTTATTTTATTTTTATTTTTCTCTTTTCTTTTTCTTTTCTTTTTCTTTTTCCTTTTTCTTTTCTTTTTCTTTTTCTTTTTCCTTTTTCTTTTCTTTTCTTTTCTTCTTCTTCCTTCTTCTTTTCTTTTCTTCCCGCGGCTTGTTTTTGATTGAAACAGGGGATCTTTGATCCCCCTCATTGGTTGGCCGGCCAGCGACGCAGCCAGCGCGGAGATGGTCGGCGGCCGAAGGAGAGGTGATCCGACGGCAAGAGGCGGCCAAACCGGTGGTCGGCGGTGACCACCGGCGATGGAAAAATGGCAAAAAGAAAGATTCTTTCGCAACAAAATCCGGCGACTCTGATCGCCGGCGAGCGTGCACATCGGCTCGGAAGGAAGGAGAAGGAGAGAGGAAGGGGAGGAGGCTTACCTCCGTCGCCGGCGAAGCTTTTCCGGCGAGAAATTGGACGGCACAGTGACGGGTCTTCGTGAGGAATTTCCGACGATTGCTGCGGTTTTCCCCCGGGATTTCTCGATGAGAGGAGAGTTCTCCTCCTTAAATAGGACCGGAGGGAGCTCGTTTCCGACTCCGATTGGGAGCCGACGAGAGGAGGAAGAAGACTCCCTTCGGGAGTCTTCTCCCCTGTTTTCTTTCCCTTTTTTTTTTTTGTTCGTTTGAACTGTGGGCTGATTCTGGGCCCAATTTGGGCCGGGGCGTTACATTCTTCCCTCTTCAAATAATTTCGTCCTCGAAATTAAGTTATGTCGTTCGAGATACATATTTCAAAGTATCCATTCTTCATGTCATTTTCAAACTTACGGTAATGTCTTATATATTATTTATTTCTCATGATCTTGTTATAACAAAATTATTTAAAATTTCAAATTCATCTCCTCTTATTGATTTCTCAACTTTTTGAAGAACTGTAACATTTTGGACTTGTATTAATATACCATCATTATTTGTCTAATATATTTTACTCGAAATTCATAATTATCTCAGACTACCCTTGATAGAAAATAAATAAAGGTCAAACATCGGACACTCTTCACAATCATCGATTTCTTTCTTCACTTGATCTTCCAACAAATTTTATATGTAGACTCTCATCTTAAGAAAAATCTTAATCTTCTATATCAGCCCAAGTAACAATATTAAATTTAAAAAAAATATGAAATCTATGTCAGGACATTCTAAGTTTGAACTAATATCAGAACTATCAAGCTGTTAATAAACTTGAGATATCTAGAATTTCTTGGTATTATCTACAATGAAACAACCTACTGACAAAAATTATCCGACTATAATCAGATTAGATCAAAATTTATTGCATCCTTTCATTATCAATAAAATCTTTCCTTATTTACAACTAATGTATTTCATCATAATATCTTTTGATTTAAAAGATTAATATTTCTAATCAATTTAATCCACCATGCTTTTGCTGCGCACTCTGATCTTAATTTATCAAATTATATAAATCTATCAAAGATAAAAATATCCTTATATGTTAGATCAATCCAGAATAGATCCAACCTTCAAATTTCATATAAGACTTAGGGCAAAATTTTAAGTTTCTTTATCTTTATTACCTTTGGGTATAGCATATAAAAATTAAATCTTGATCCACATCCTATATTTGAAATCATTGCATAAGTTTCATCACTCTTCAAGAATCCAACATATCTAGAATCAATTGGAGTTAACCTTAGATTTACCTTACAATTATTTAGATAATTTCTAAATTAATCTTTCTTTTTTTAAAAGAATTAATTCTAACTTGACAAACTAGAAGAACTCAAACCAACATCCTTAAGTAGAATCAACTTGATTATTTCTTATAAAGCTCTTTTCATCACAACCCTTAATATTAATCAATAAATTCATACAAAATTTTGTCCCTTGTATAAGTCATTCAAAATTTAATACTAACAAGATGTCTTAATTCAATTTAAAAAAAAATCCAAACTTTGACTTGAATAATTAATACACTTCACCATCTTCAACAATCACAAGAAAAATATAAAAAAAAATCTAATCCGAAGATGGTAATATGAATTATTAAAGATTTCATCATAACCTGTATATCATACTCTGACAAAATAAATTTTTCTTCCTTAAATTAACAACAATATCAAAATACTTTTGATCCACTTAGAAGAGTAAGCTTTTGACTTGAAATTCAATAAAACTTGAAAGATCGAGGAATCATATTCAGAATATGATATTTTGAGTAACCAAAGATTTTATCAAGATGTGTATCTCATATTCTCAAAATAAAATTCAAGTATATATATATATATATATATTTATTTTATTTTTTTTCATCTAAGATTGAGTTTCATATATGATTCTCTTATAGGTTCAATGCTCAAAAATATTTCTCTCTCATATGATGAAATTTCTTCTTAGACCATATCCTAACTTCCTTCTGATAAATTTAAAATTTGTAATCCTCAGATAATTAACATCAAAATTAAAAAAGTTATCATGATTTCCTTCCATATAGGTTTAGCATTCCAAAATCATCGAGTATACTCAACATAACATATCAATACCTCTCACTTCCTTCTAAGATCAACTCTTCTTATATTCAGGCCACCCTACTAATTGAAATCCAATATATACTCATCAATTTTATTATAGACATCATATACCACTTATACATAAATTTTCATCATAGTATTTATTGATTCAAAATCCAAATATTGATTCCTTTCTTTTATGTCAACCATGTTCCTTATGATCATAACCTAAGTTCAGATATCACTAAAATTATAATTCTGAATAATTATAACCTTAAACTCAAATACCACTTAAATCATATATATTTTTTTTTAGTGATCATAACCTAAACTCTAATATCATTCTATCATACCTTTAATGATCATAATCTTAAACTCTAATATTATCAATCATACTCTATTGATTATAATCTCAAAATTTTGATATCACTTATATGACAATTCCTAGTGACCTTAAACCTGAGCTCTAGTACTGTTCTATCATATCCTAATCACTTGTATCATTGTCTCCAAATAAATGTAACCTAAGCTCTAAGCTCAGATGCCACTCTGTCACATCCTACTGATCTTACATAAAGTTTTAATATCTCTTTATAATCTCTGGTGATCTCAAACCTAAGCTCTGATACCATTCTGTTACGCCCCGAACCCAACACCCGGATCGGATACGTGATGGCCGCACACTCCTTAGAGCAAGCCCTAAAGAATATGCAAGGCCAAATTAAATCGTTACAACCTTATCAACCATAATATTTAATTTCAATAATAATTCATAAAACTTGCATAATTACAATTAAATTTCTTCAATTCTCTGATCAGATACTATGACACTTCTATTTATTCTTCTGTCCACCCGTAAATCCAGGCCATAGCCAATCATAAGCATCCTGTAACTCTGAGAAGAAAAGAAAGATAAAGGGGGGTGAGCTTTACAGCCCAGTAAGAATTCTCATATCACACCAATATAATAATATAATCTGAAAATAAAAATAAGCAATAACACATAAAAGTCGACGCTCACTGTCCAAAATACTACAAACATTTATAGATTAACTGTTTCATCAAAAGAGATGCATCATCATATGTTAATAAGAGAAACAATTTTATTCAACGATTGTTTCATGTCTTATCTTTCTATTTTCTTCTATTATCACATCATCTTTAATCCTTTTTTTTTTGCTTTAGCTTTAGCTTTGGCTTTGGCTTTGGACTACCAGGATCATGTGACGATCTTTTATTCGGATCGATTTCTGTGATCTTCTTCGGATCGAAATATTCATGATCTTTCTCGGATCAAAGTGGCCATGATCTTTCTCGGATCAAATTCTTCATGATCTTTCTCGAATCAGATTCTTCATGATCTTTCTCGGATCATATTCTTCCACACATAAGCCTGTGGGGGCTGTCCCAAGCATAAGCTCCTGGCAAACTATTCCACATGACAAGGCCAGTCCAAACCATATTTCTCTTTCTTTTCATTTTCATGAAATTAAAATAATTGACTTCATTAATCAATTCAAATTTTGCAATGTAATAAATATGTCATACCCATATAATCATGCCATCAATCGCTGATACATATGTATTGATATAACATACTCATGCTCAAAAAACATAAATAAATAATGGTGTCTCGGATATAACAGATTCATCGATCTCAAATCCAACAATGCAAAACCAATAATGCAAGACCAACAGTAAAATAGCATATTTATAATGGTGATCATGTACAGAGATTCTTACCTTTATCGGTGACTGATCCAAGCACAAAAATTAATGTTTTTCTTTGATTTATGAATTTCTTTAACAAAATATTCCACTCGATATCATTTGCAGACAATCATCTCTTCGTAATCTTGATCAAATATAAAGATCATATATGGAGAAAATTATCGATAATCGATCCTAATAACACAGATCGAGGACCTCTCTCAAAATTAACCAAAATTAGGACTTGTCTATGTATCAGGATCCTCCACTGATTTATAAGACTTCTAGAGAGAGAAAATTCATGAAGAGAGAGAAAATTTTAGAGAGAAAAAATGGAGAGAGAAATCTTCGTATCCTTCAGATGAGGCAATCATGGTCGAGATCATCAGAGGTCCTATCAGGGTGACTTAATGTGAATCAATTGTTACAATTTCGAATAGGATCGGCAGGGATCAGATCTACCGCACGAATTTCGGAGCAATCTCAAATCATCATATTTTTATTTCAAATTTATCCTAGGGTCTGTGATGTAATCAGAGAGAGAGTAGAGAAAGATTCTAGAGAGATAAAATTCACAAAAAGAGAGAAAGATCTAGAGAGAGAAAATAGAGAGAGAATTTAGAGAGAGAAACTGTAGAGAGAGAATTTAGAGAGAGAAACTGTAGAGAGAGAAGGTAGAGAGAGGAGAGAGAGAAAATTTTTCTCTCTTCTTCTTCTTTTTATTTTATTTTTATTTTTCTCTTTCTCTTTTTCTTTTTTTTTTCCTTTTTTTTTCTTTTTCTTTTTCCTTTTTCTTTTCTTTTCTTTTCTTCTTCTTCTTCCTTCTTCTTTTCTTTTCTTCCCGCGGCTTGTTTTTGATCGAAATAGGAGATCTTTGATCCCCTCATTGGTTGGCCGGCCGGTGGTGCAGCCGGTGCGGGGATAGTCGGCAGCCGAAGGAGAGGTGATCCGACGGCAAGAGGCGGCCAAATCGGTGGTCGGCGGTGACCACCGACGATGAAAAAATGACAAAAAGGAAGATTCTTCCGCAACAAAATCCGATGACTCCGATCGCCGGCGAGCGTGCACATCGGCTCGGAAGGAAGGGAAGGAGAGAGGAAGGGGAGGAGGCTTACCTCCGTCGCCGGCGAAGCTTTTTCGGCGAGAAATTGGACGGCACAGTGATGGGTCTCCGTGAGGAATTTTCGGCGATTGCCGCCATTTTGCCCCGGGATTTCTCGATGAGAGGAGAGAGGAAAGTTCTCCTCCTTAAATAGGACCGGAGGGAGCTCGTTTCCGACTCTGATTGGGAGCCGGCAAGAGGAGGAAGAAGACTCCCTTCGGGAGTCTTCTCCCCTGTTTTCTTTCTTTTTTTTTTGTTCATTTGAACTGTGGGCTGATTCTGGGCCCAATTTGGGCCGGGGCATTACATTCTCCCCCTCTTCAAATAATTTCGTCCTCAAAATTAAGTTATGTCGTTCGAGATACATATTTCAAAGTATCCATTCTTCATGTTATTTTCAAACTTACGATAATGTCTTATATATTATTTATTTCTCATGATCTTATTATAATAAAATTATTTGAAATTTCAAATTCATCTCCTCTTATTGATTTCTCAACTTTTTGAAGAACTGTAACATTTTGGACTTGTATTAATATACCACCGTTATTTGTCTAATATATTTCACTCAAAATTCATAATTATCTCAGACTATCCTTGATAAAAAATAAATAAAGATCAAACATCGGGCACTCTTCACAATCATCGATTTCTTTCTTCACTTGATCTTCCAACAAATTTTATATGTAGACTCTCATCTTAAGAAAAATCTTAATCTTCTATATCAGTCCAAGTAACAATATTAAATTTAAAAAAAAATATGAAATCTATGTCAGGACATTCTAAGTTTGAACTAATATCAGAACTATCAAGCTGTTAATAAACTTGAGATATCTAGAATTTCTTGGTATTATCTACAATGAAACAACCTACTGACAAAAATTATCCGACTATAATCAGATTAGATCAAAATTTATTGCATCCTTTCATTATCAATAAAATCTTTCCTTATTTACAACTAATGTATTTCATCATAATATCTTTTGATTTAAAAGATTAATATTTCTAATCAATTTAATCCACCATGCTTTTGCTGCGCACTCTGATCTTAATTTATCAAATTATATAAATCTATCAAAGATAAAAATATCCTTATATGTTAGATCAATCCAGAATAGATCCAATCTTCAAATTTCATATAAGACTTAGGACAAAATTTTAAGTTTCTTTATCTTTACTACCTTTGGGTATAGCATATAAAAATTAAATCTTGATCCACTTCCTATATTTGAAATAATTGCATAAGTTTCATCACTCTTCAAGAATCCAACATATCTAGAATCAATTGGAGTTAACCTTAGATTTACCTTACAATCATTTAGATAATTTCTAAATCAATCTTCTTTTTTTTAAAAGAATTAATTCTAACTTGACAAACTAGAAGAACTCAAACCAACATCCTTAAGTAGAATCAATTTGATTATTTCTTATAAAGCTCCTTTCATCACAACCCTTAATATCAATCAATAAATTCATACAAAATTTTATCCCTTGTATAAGTCATTCAAAATTTAACACTAATAAGATGTCTTAGTTCAATTTAAAAAAAAATCCAAACTTTGACTTGAATAATTAATACACTTCACCATCTTCAACAATCACAAGAAAAATATAAAAAAAAATTTAATCCGAAGATGGTAATATGAATTATTAAAGATTTCATCATAACCTGTATATCATATTCTGACAAAATAAATTTTTCTTCCTTAAATTAACAACAATATCAAAATACTTTTGATCCACTTAGAAGAGTAAGTGGCCATGATCTTTTATTCGGATCGATTTCTGTGATCTTCCTCGAATCGAAATATTCATGATCTTTCTCGGATCAAAGTGGCCATGATCTTTCTCGGATCAAATTATTCATGATCTTTCTTGGATCAGATTCTTCATGATCTTTCTCGGATTATATTCTTCCACATATAAGCCTGTGGGGGCTGTCCCAGGCATAAGCTCCTGGCAAACTATTCCACATGACAAGGCCAGTCCAAACCATATTTCTCTTTCTTTTCATTTTTATGAAATTAAAATAATTGACTTCATTAATCAATTCAAATTTTGCAATGTAATAAATATGTCATACCCATATAATCATGCCATCAATCGCTGATACATATGTATTGATATAACATACTCATGCTCAAAAACACATAAATAAATAACAGTGTCTCGGATATAACAGATTCATTGATCTCAAATCCAACGATGCAAAACCAATAATGCAAGACCAACAGTAAAATAACATATTTATAATGATGATTATGTACAGGGATTCTTACCTTTACTGGTGACTGATCCAAGCACAAAAATCAATGTTCTTCTTTGATTTATGAATTTCTTTAACAAAATATTCCACTCGATATCATTTGCAGACAATCATCTCTTCGTAACCCTGATCAAATATAAAGATCATATATGGAGAAAATTATCGATAATCGATCCTAATAATATAGATCGAGGACCTCTCTCAAAATTAACCAAAATTAGGACTTGTCTATGTATCAGGATCCTCCACTGATCCATAAGACTTCTAGAGAGAGAAAATACATGAAGAGAGAAAATTTTAGAGAGAGAAAGTAGAGAGAGAAAGTGGAGAGAGAAATCTTCGTATCCTTCAGATGAGGCAATTATGGTCGAGATCATCAGAGGTCCTATCAGGGTGACTTAATGTGAATCAAGTGTTACAATTTCGAATAGGATCGACTGGGATCAGATCTACCGCATGAATTTCGGAGCAATCTCAAATCATCATATTTTTATTTCAAATTTATCCTAGGGTCTGTGATGTAATCAGAGAGAGAGTAGAGAAAGATTCTAGAGAGATAAAATCCATAAAAAGAGAGAAAGATCTAGAGAGAGAAAATAAAAAGAAAATCTAGAGAGAGAAACTGTAGAGAGAAGGTAGAGAGAGGAGAGAGAAAAAAATTTTCTCTCTTCTTCTTCTTTTTATTTTATTTTATTTTTATTTTTCTCTTTCTCTTTTTCTTTTTTTTTCTTTTTCTTTTTCCTTTTTCTTTTCTTTTTCTTTTTCTTTTTCCTTTTTCTTTTCTTTTCTTTTCTTCTTCTTCTTCCTTCTTTTTTTCTTTTCTTCCCGCGGCTTGTTTTTGATCGAAACAAAGGATCTTTGATCCCCTCATTGGTTGGCCGGCCGGCGGCACAGCCGACGCGGGGATGGTCGGCGGCTGAAGGAGAGGTGATCCGACGGCAAGAGGCGGCCAAACCGGTGGTCGGCGGTGACCACCGACGACGGAAAAATGGCAAAAAGGAAGATTCTTCCGCAACAAAATCCGGTGACTCCGATCGCCGGCGAGCGTGCACATCGGCTCGAGAAGGAAGGGGAAGGAGAGAGGAAGGGGAGGAGGCTTACCTCTATCGCCGGCGAAGCTTTTCCGACGAGAAATTGAACGGCACAGTAACGGATCTCCGTGAGGAATTTTCGGTGATTGCCGCCGTTTTGCCCCGAGATTTCTCGATGAGAGGAGAGAGGAGAGTTCTCCTCCTTAAATAGGATCGGAGGGAGCTCGTTTCCGACTCCGATTGGGAGCCGGCGAGAGGAGGAAGAAGACTCTCCCCTATTTTCTTTTCTTTTCTTTTTTTTTTTTTTTGTTTGTTTGAACTGTGGGCTGATTCTGGGCCCAATTTGGGCCGGGGCATTACAGAGTAATCCCTCTCATCTACAGTTCTATGAAAAATCAATAGATGCTTTAACTGCACCTCCATGCAATGCATTAGTACAATATAAAAGATTACCACAATTCCTCCAACAATGAAGTCCTAAAACTGTAATGAGGTAATTCACTCACATGCCCATCATTCAGCATGATTGGCACTATAGACCAAGCACACAACAGAAACATACTCTGCTATATGCCACACAATTGGGAGGATTTTGTTGAAAATATTATGTCAATCTGTTACTTCATGAATCCTCCTTTGCCATATCATTTCATGAGGACCTCATCACAGATGGATAAATTTTAGTATCCCCAGCATCATCTGCTACAAAAATCAGTAACAATTCTCCTCTATCATCTGATCCCCTAATTAATTGTTTGCTTCAAAGTTATTGGCTGCAATGTGCAAGTTCATGAGGTCTGTAACTCCCAGTCTGCATCTCTCTGCCAGAAATCCCACCAGCATAGCATGTAGCATGTATTTGGTGACAAAACATCTCAGCCTCTTTTACTCTTAAGGAAAAAAAAGAACAAAAAAAAACAAGAGTCTTAACCTAAGAAACTTGTATTGCCTAATAATATACAATTGTTTTCAAAAGCTTGCCATCGTACGTACCAGCCCTTAACCTAAAAAATTAATCTTGCTTTGAATCGCAACATGGGCACTGCAATGTGAATCTAAACCAGGGCAGCATTAACCCAACCCCACATCCCACCAACACCTAAAATATGGGGCAGGCAACTTTCTTTGACTAAAGTTACACATGAAACAATTTCTACAACAGAGATTTATGCCATCCCTTCATAATAGCAGGCACAAGATGACTGAAACCACTTAGCTAAAACACTTCTATCGCTTATCCCATAGTACAATTGCAACCTCCTTCATCATATCAATAATATTGCTTGCTGCCATAACGTTCAAATGACCATATTGGCCTCCTAGCATTCACATTTCTTTTGTCAACACATCAAAAAGGGTTAGGAACTTTTAGGATGAAACCCACAATCCTAGCTGATATAAGTAAAACCGTCATAGTGTAATAGCACAGTGTGATGAAAAAGAACTAGAAATAACAAATGATTTAGTTGAATCAAGTAGAACCTCATCTAGCCTTGGTGGAGAGTTGAGTCACTCCACCATCATGGTATCCGGACAAAAAATAAACAATAAGAAGGTCATGGGTCAACATGGACAAGAAGCATAGACATAGCAATAAAATCTACATGAAAAGCAGAAAAGAGAAAGTTCCAAGTCATCTTGTAAAGTAAAGAATCATACACTTGACAAACATAATCACCTGGCTAGATTGTAAATGGACCTTCCTCATGATGGAGAGTTAAGTGATAACACTCCAACTATTTGCGTGACTGGAAATTTTTTTGTTTTAACATAGTTGGTGAACACTTTAAGTCATTTAAACCTCAAAAATAGGATCCTACATAGAACTTTAAATTAAAGTTATCATGTGCCTTATGCCCACAGTTGAAAATAAACCAACCAATACATAAACGGCTTGGGCTCAACTTGAGAGCAAGCAATTGAGCTCATTCAATTAGGAAAAGAACCAAGCTCGGACTTCATTCAAAAACTCAAATAAGCTGAACCTAAGAGTTATGGTCTTTGCAAAAATAAATAGATGCTCGGTCTCAGCTTGATAACAAGCTCGTTCAATTAATAGGCAATCCAATTTTGAACATTCATTGTCATGCTCGAATCGAGCTAAGCTCAAGCTCTATTACCTTCTTTATATTAGTGAGACAAGCCAAACAATTGAAAGCTCAAGTTTGCTCATTCACAACTCTACTTGTGCCTATATATGTAAAATAAAATTCTGAAATAAAAAAAAAAAATCCATAACAACATAAAATTAGGATGCGCATAGATTGTATAATTGCATAAACTAAAAATATTAGAATAGCCATCGAACGAACATTGAGTCTCCCTCAGATCACTCCATCCCCCTAGTGCTCACACCCATTCTCGTATGGTTCCTACCCGCTGTCGTCTTCTTCCGCATTTATATGTGTCACCATGTGCCAACTTCCTCTTATAAAAAACGTTTAGTACCGCCCACAATAATAGAGTGCAAACTGTGCAGCAATCTAATGCAGCAAACTTGACTACTGGTACAAACCACCGAGAAACTTTCTTTAGGGTCGGGGGCGTTGCAAACAGGTTTGGATTTTGACATAAATAGATTTAGAATATAAATAAATTTGATTATTTAAATTTATTTAATAAATAAATTAAATTTAAATATAAATTTTTAATTTTTTAATTTATTTTGATCTGTTTAATAAATAAATCGAATTATAATTTGATCCATTTAACATTTTAAGACCTGCTTAATTTTTTAAAAATTTACTTAATATATTTTTACCCACTTAATCTATTTAATCTGTTTAAATCATTTAATTCGTTAAAAATTTATTTAATCTGTTTAATCTGATTTGATTTATTTAATTAATAGATAATATAGGTTGAATTTGATTATTTACTAAATAGATTGGATTTAGATCTAAAATTTTTGATTTATTTAATAAATATATCAAATTTAGGTTGATAAATTTTTGACACGATCGGATCTGATTGCCATCTCTAACTTTTTGGTATCGTAAATATGGTGATTTTTGTGCCATTGGTGATTGGTTTTGCAAGTAGTTGTTGTCCGTATCCAAGGAGCGAACCGGGAACAAAAGGAAAATAAAGATGAGGGCTGAACTGAAAGCAAAATATACTCACCATCACAAAGAGCTACCAATTTCGTACCAGAGAAGCATTCAGCAACATCCTACTACCTGCTATTGCAATTATAAGTTTTTCCAAGTTCTACAGGTTTTACTAAAAGACAAAAATAAAAGTTGCAAAAGTCACGACGACTGACCTCACCGAGAATAAACCTTAAATCTTCTAACCTCCATAATCCTCCCAAACAATTGAAAATCCTTACTTACCCAAAAAAAAAAAAAAAAAAAACTAAAAATCCTTGGCGATGATTATGGCATGCTTGGCATGGAAAGCATAAGTATTTTCAAAATCCAAGAGATCACCTCCTATAGTACAGCCATTGCATGTCTTTGTAGATATGTAGCAGTACCTGGTTAGCAGTGGTGACTCCAAAGTCACAGCTACAGGCTTACGCTGGCTTGCTAGCAACCTATGGTGGCGGAGTGATATGCGTGAATTCTTTTTAGCAGTCATTTGATTAGATATAAGATAATTCAATGATTTCTAAAAATTATTAATCTAAATAAATAATTATAAAGAAAAATAAATTTTATTATACTCTGCTGGTTGACAATTACTCCATAAAATATATAGTATTAAAAAAAATTATCATATTTAATTATAGATAATTTTGTACGAAAATATTATCAAATTTTCAATTATACTCTTGACAAACAATTCAAGTAATGTTTCAATCTATTTATCAATCATCTATGGCCTACTTATATAATGGCCATGTTGGCTTTCAAATATACTTGAGTCAATAAATATTTTTAAATTAGATATATATATATATATATATATATTAAAAAATATATTTTTATTATAAAAAAAATTAATACGTTTTAATAAATAAATAAATATATTAATTATTAATAAATATTATGTTAGATTAAATAAATAAATATATTAATTATTAATAAATACTATGTTAGATTTCTTAATAATTAATAAAAAATGTTAATTATTTATTGATAATTAATATTTTTGAATATATATATTAATATGTTAAATATATTATTATTTATAAATATTATTATTTAATATATATTAATCTAATATTTTATTATATAATTAATATTAATTATTTTATATAATTAATATAATATTTATATAATTTATGAAAAAATATTTTTATCAGAAAATTATAATTTCAGATTACTGCTACTTTGTGGTTCAAAAAAAAATACCCACAGCTCTTCCGATGGTATTTATTTTACTCTTCTCCTCCAAAAGAATAGGTACAGGATCCATCAATTATTTCACCGTCATTTCTACGTATACTAAATATGATGACTTGATGTAAAATTTAATATTTTAATCAGATTACCTCCGACAAAACAGATCTTTAGAGTCGACAAAATTTGATATCTCATATCATATCAGATTACATCCGACAAAACAGATCCAGAGTACGGTCGCTATATCTTTCTCTCTGGATCCTCTTATCTCATCTTTATCCTCCATGTAATTAAGTTAGGTCGTTTTCATTATTCTATCTGTTTTCAACTTTTCTATCCAGTCGTTATGAAAATTAGCCGACCTTTAGTCGGTCTCCACAAGGGTATTATCGGTATTTTCTTATTTATTAATGTCATTAGGTTATCTCCATCTGTTCCCAGCAATTCAGTAGTTATCATTCTTCCAGCACTTCATAGCTTTTCTACCCCGTCACCGAGACCTTTCCATCTTTTGACTCTTCTAAGGTAATTTTTAAAATAAAAATCTGAATTTGGCTTTTTATTTGAGGAAAAGGATCGATATATTTTCTTGATAAACACATTTTCCTAAGAGGAAAAAGTAAATGTTTTAAATCCAACGCAAGCTGACTGCTTATAATATTATTTCATATGAATATTTCCTAACAGATGGTTGGCGGTATCATAATTTTGATAAAATTACGGTATACTATTTCAATTCTGATACCGCAAGTTACAAGTCAAATAATTTTAATTTTTTAAATTTTTTTTATTAATTATTATAAATATCCACATATTTGATGATGCATGTCCTCTATTTCTATTTATTATTAAAATTTATTTTATTAATAATAATTTTTTTATTATGAAAATTAAAATTTATTTTTAATGATATATTTATGTAGTTCCTAGTTGATCTATAGCAGATTTATAATAATTTTATTATTTTAAATAATGAAAGATTCATGTCAAAATTGTCATATTTTTTTATAAATTATTTGATTATTTTTATTTATTAATTATCTGATTAAATTATGAAGATTATTATTATTTTATGATAATTTATTTTATTATATAAAAAAATTATAACTTTATTTTCCGTGAGTACAGATCGATTTTTTCGAGCACCCCTCACGCGCACAACACAGGTGCAGGTCCACCTACTTGGGGCCCTTACGTGCAGAATATGATGCATACATGATAGTGGACCAGCCAGCCCCAACGGGGAAGTTGCAATCAGGTTTCTTCACTTCAATCTCACAGCCTGCCGTGTCTTGGTCATTGCCTTGACCGACCCAAGCCAGAATTGTTATATTTTATTAAGTTGTGATTGATATCTGGTACATGCCGTTGATGGAGAAGAGGTATCCATGTACCATTGAGCGCTTAGAATATTCGTCAGATTTTACATTCCCTTGTTCTTTTTTTTTTTTTTTTTAAATCAACGTGGAAACTATATTAGAAAAGAAAATAAGCACAACATAGTTCAAGAGCAGTAACTGGCCCAAACGAAAGTACTATACTGTAAAAAAGCCAGCCAGTAACCTGAAATAACACAGAAAAAGCAACCTCAAAGTAACATATATAATTAAACAGCATATATCAAACATGTAGCAGCTATGGATACAAAAAGAAAATCCCTGGAGGAATGAACAAGCAGAGCATATCAGCCTGAAGAGATATAACAGACCCAAGAGACATCCCAAGAAACTGAAACTGATGATAAAGGAACCTATCAGCAACTCTTGAAACTGATACTAAAGGAAGTGTGGTCGGAAGTAGCAGAAATCCTGAAAGGCACATGGCACAATAAACATCCCATTCACTTGTTAGCAGTAGTAAAAGTAACACTACATATATACCAGACCATCATCAGCAAAGACGAGCGGTAGCAGAAGAAACAGCAATATCGTGTTGAGCAGCCATCACAGGTTGTGAGGATGATGCGCGGAGGAGCGTAATTGATGCTGGATTTGGCGAAGGATCCAAGTTAGAAAACGGAGCAACAGCATGCATGGACTTCGATCAAGAGGCAGCAAAGGAACCATACATGCTGAGTACACAATCCAATGATGCCGGACGTGAGTAGGGATGCAAACCAGCGTTGCGAAAGTGGATGCGAGGAAGAAAACGTTGATGTCTTCAAAGGATGAGGCGATGTAGGGAAGTTTAGGACGGAAGGTGATGGATGCCAGGGAAGAGGAGAATAGGCCGAGCAAGGAGAAGGCGAGCATGTCCATCGGCGGCGTGAAGTTGGCCGTCCTGGTAGTGGTCAAAGCTTGACGGACGTAGGATGAGAAGAGAGTCACCGCCACGCCAAAAGCGAACATGGGCATGCCTTGGACCAAAGTACGGAGAGATGAATGGTAGCCGTCTTCTCTTCCATCTCCATTTCCATTTCTATGTGGGCTTGTGAAGGAGAGTCGGGAATCCGGACTCCAGCTTCCGGTCACAGACGCTTCCATTTCCATTTCGTGGGTCGCAGAGGTGGGCGGGATCCTATAAAAAGAAATTATTAGTTGATTCCCCGCAAAAAATAGCCAAAACACTTCCAAAAAAAACATTATCTTTTGTCCGGCAGAGTGAGACGCGGTCATTTGAAGGAAGGAGGATACGGCTTCCTTCGCGCCCGGAGACCGTTGGATCATCCACGCTCGCTCTGAGGACTGTGCAGCAGGACGAATGATGGAATTCTTATTGCTTTGAGGTCTGTGATGTGGGTGATCCGATGGTGGATTCACGTGAAGGAAGGATGAAAGAACCGGCTAAACGCCTACATTATTGATCTTTTGCTTTTGCCTATACTTTTCATCGTTTGCCATTTTTGAGTGGATGTTTTGATCGTTTGTCTACGTTGATCAAGATTTGCTTACGTTTTGCAGCGTAAGCACAAGAGGTACTTAACGGACAGACAAGAGTGAGGACCCAATATTTTTTTTTTAGTTTTTCCACGTGAATCTTAAAATAGAAAAAAAAAAAAAGGAGAGAAATCTAAACCTCACCTGGAAATATGAGGCGGAAAAAAAGAGTACTCTTAATAGGAGTTGGCCTCCTCTCTCCCAGATTTGGTAAGGAGAAGGATTCATCACTCGTCCGAGTCCTAGATTCAATCTATAAAAGGAGCATTTTTTTCCTCTTAAGTGGCTCACTCTCAATTCTTGATCAATAGTCGACAAAATCCATAACATTCCTTTTAGTTTCTGCCGGATGTTCCTTGGAAAACTATCGCCGATATCTCATCAAAGATGAGTAAAGACCTTTGATGCCTCTTCTCTTATCACCTAGAATTGGCTGGCGATTCGTTGGATTTTAGTAGACAAAGCCGTCTTATTTTCTTTTTTCTATTTTTCTTCCGCTGGATCGACTGGCATCATTGGATGTAGCCATGCTTGGGCATCCGAGGGCTGAAGCCATCGAGGCGTTATTGTTGTCTAGGGTCACCACCGTGGAGACGACTGGCTTAGAGCCCTATTCCCCTTCTCCTGTCTCTCTCTTCTTCTTCTTCTATCAGATTGGCTATCATCATCAAGGGTCGTGTCATAGCTATTTACGATTAGGTATTGTCACTGTTGCAGCTACAGTTGGCCAAAGGTCACTACTATCCGAGTACACCATGCATAAAGAATGGTGACCGGCCTAAACCTCTCTTCTTTCTCTCCCTTCCCTCTCTTCACTTGCTTTCCTCAGTTTCTCTCTCTTCTTTATCTCTCCACAAGCTTCTCTCTAGTTTCTCTCTTTATATTTTTTCTTTTTCTGGATTTCTCTTTAGATGTCTTTTGGATGAATGGATGGTCCAGAAACCTAGGCAAACCTAGATCATGGTTGAGCTTAGGAGGAGGTTCCTAGATTGTGTTGTATGAGCAAGGTCTCAGACTAGTATCGTGCAATCACTTATTTAAATTTCTGTAATTTTTCACTAGAGAGATCTTGGATTTTTATAATTGATTTGATAGTTGGATTGGCTCCATAGGTGAGCAATTCTAAGGGAAGATGGTGTTGAGTCGGGCATTTTATCCTCGAATTTGTAAACTAAAGAGTAGGTCAACATTCGCTCTACTTGGGTCTATAATTAGTGGAGATAAGGATTCTTAGGCATAAATATCTATATATATGTTTACTTATGCATTGTATGGTTTTGATTTCTCGTGACTGATTTTGATGGATATGTAATTGTTGGTATGACTACTTATACTTTTTGTAATACATACTTTTATTGATGGCCTTTCGAATGGTTTGGATTATGATATCAGCTACTAAAAATTAAAAAAATAATAATATTTATAGTATTTTCTTGGTATGATTAAGATTGATAAATTGATGATCGAGAAAAAAGGGTTGGGACTAGCCACGTTAAATTACGAATAGCCTCATTATGGGTAGAAATATGTTTCTCAGAATAGCTCGCCATGGACAGAACATGGCATTGTGAATAGCTTGCCATGGATAGGAACATGATACTAAAAATAACTTCACCATTGGCAGTGACGTGATATTTAAGTTTGCTAGTCACGGGTTCGAGCATGACCATGATTAGTCCAAAATTTTAAAAATAACTATTGATTGATCTGGATCATATTAATGAGATATAGATGATAATATATGAAATTATAATTAAGTAAAAAGAGGTTTACTTAATGATCTATGTGTAATATATCAATTTTGAAAAAAAATAGATCTTCGATGATATATGATGCATGTTTTTATATATATCGATATCAAGTTATATTGGATACGTGACTTGAGATTTTATAGTTTATATTTTCTCTTTGATATTATTTATCGATTATTTTTAAATTATACTTCTATATTGGTGTCAGTGTGTGGAGATTCTTACTGGACTGTAAAGCTCACAACCCTCATCTTTTCTTTTTTGCAATTATAGGATGCTTATACTTGCTAAAATTGAAATCTCAATTTAAAATAATTGATTAGATAGAGCATCATCAATAACAGATGGTTGTCTGAGTTATGTAAATTATTTAAGATTTGATAATGTAGAATATTTATTATAAATTGAAATCAATAGTGTTCATGAGATCTTGAGGTTGTAATGAATTTTCAAGCCTTGCATATTCTTTAGGATCTTATCCTAAGGAGTATGCGGTTATCACATGACCGATGTGAATATTATTAGGTTTGGGGCGTGACAACAAGATGGTGTGATGCCCATATTGATCTTTGTCATGCAAGCACAAGAGGTCTTTGTTTTTTTATTTTAAAATAAAATAAAATAACTTTTAGAAATGTGGTCTTTAATCCAAGGAAAGTGGCAAGTGACAAGCACCATTGGTTTTGAAGGTGGGCATGAAAAAAGCATGAACTTACCTCGGTGCTCGTTCGTGCAACCCACATTCCCTATGAACAAAAATTATATAGGGTGGGCATTAGAGAAACAATTATGGGATGAGCTTTATAGTTTGCCATATTTTTCTTAATATCAATTTTAAAGTATAAATTTAAAAGTTAAAGAACTTTCTACTAATAGAGTTATCAATCTTGTGATTAAAGAAAATATGCCATTCTCTTTCTTTCTCATTTTCAATATATACCTTTTATCGATATATATTACATGGCTATATGATATATACTAAATAAATTAATCATTGAGTAAGTGAATGCACATCTCCAACTAAATCTATACATAGTTTCAAAATATAGAGTTTATCAATATATAGTATATGGCTGCCAGAAGATATATATTTAGCAACTTAGTCATGTAGCAACTCAATGCACATCTTTAAACAAATCGATATATAATTTTTGAAATATAATGTTCACCAGTACATAGTACATAGCTTGATAATATATACTCATCAATTTCTTGATACATATTGCAAGTTTCTTTGATACATATTCAAAAGTGATCCAATACATAACTTCAAATAAAAAATATATTTTAGAAATTATGTATCGATTTATCTGAAAGTGTATGTTGGATCACTATTGGATGTATATCAAAAAAATTTACAGTATGTATCAGAAAGCCGATGAGTATATATCACCATATCATATACCATGTATTGGTGATATATTATTTTGCAAACTATATATAAATTTGCTCGGATATGTATATTGAGTTGCTAGATGACTAATTTGCTAAGTGTATATCATATGACTGTAGACTCTATATTGGTGAATTTCATATTGTAAAAATTGTGTATTGATTTTTCTAGATGTGTATGTTAAATACTGCCAAGTATGTATCAAAAAGATTTGCAGTATGTATTAGGAAGTCGATGAGTATGTATCACTATATCATGTGTTGTATATTGGTAAACATAATATTCTATAAAGTGTATATCATTATGCTTGGAGGTATGTATTTTTGGATTGCTAGATAACTAATTTATTAAATACATATCATTTGGTTGTATAAAGTGTATTGATAGACTTTATATTCTGCAAACTGTGTATCAATTTATCTGAAGGTATGTATTGATTTGCTTGATGATTAATTTACTTAGTATGTATCATTTGACTATGTAGTATATATCGATAAAAGATATATTATGAAAATGAGGAATAAAGAGAAAATCATGCTTTTTTATTTTTACTTACGAAACTAACAACTTCATTGTTGGGAGGCGCATTTGCTTTTAGTTTTTTTTTTTTTTAGTTGGTATTAGAAGAAACATGACAAAATAGAAAGTCCGTCCCTTAATTTTTTCTTTAGTGCCTGCCCCATATGATTTTTGTTCATCCCTGCTTATTCTCTCTTTTGGTTAGGTCACCTGCATTTTGGTTCTCTTCTACTTTTGGACTGCATAGATTTGGCCTCGCCATCATAGCACTAGCAATACATTTTATTCTTACTGCAAAAATCTAAGATAACTGTTTCTAGATTAATAGTAATATCAGTTAAAAATTATAGTGAACAGCACCAAAACAGTCTCAAAACAGTATTGGCTCTTATATACTGTCTAGATCTATGCAGGAAGCTGTTCATAGGGGATCCTTAAAGGCTTATCAACCGGCACGTATGTAGAAGCTTTCAAGGCTCCCTTTCCATGTTTGCGGATGACCTTCTAATCACTGTTAAGGCAACAATCTGTAATGCGAAGATCATTCGGGATATCATGGCATCTTATTGCTCACAGTCGAGATAGCATGTCAACATGGATAAATCTTATGCATTCTTCAGTCTAAGGCTTAGCTATGAAGATCAGATGCAAATCTGTGCAATTTTGTATGTGAACAAGAAGGTCGGTACAATTACTTATCTTGGTATTCCTGTGGCAGGTCGGAGATTAAAACTAACCAAGTTTGATCCTCTGCTTGATAAAATAAACAGTAAGCTGCGTGGGTGGAAGTGCTGGTTACTATGTCAAGTAGGAAGAGTGGTTCTCTGGCAATCTGTTCTTCTGTGCCCATTTAGTTGATGTCTAGTTGTGTCGTGCCGTCCAGAATTATTGATAATATTCAAAAGGTATCGGATCGTTTCCATAGGTTCATGAGATCGGTCAACATGGAATGTAAGCCTAAGATGTTCAGTGGGCTCGGCTTTCAGGATCTGAAGCAGAATCAAACAGCTTTCTTGACTCGTTTGGCAGTGAATTTAATCCTCGATCCTCATTCATTGGGGGGCGAAGTTGTTGGAGCAAAGTATGGATTTCGTGGCAACTGGGAGGAGTATGCTGTTAGAGGGAAAGTGTCAGCTATTTGGAAGGAAATTGCCAATCATTTTAAGAGGCTTAGCTTTGCATTTCAGCGACAAATAGGTGACGTTAGCAGAATTCAGATTCTTTCTTATGTTTGGTATTGAACATTCTTCTTCTCAAGTCCCCTACTTGCTGAGTACTACTCTGAACCTTGACAGTTTGCTGGTTTCTTCATTAATTACACAAGGCCAGTAGAATTTGCAGCACCTTAATGAGCTGTACTTTCTCTTCAGGCATGGTAGTTGAAATTAAGTCTATTGCATTACCTCAACACCCATGCATAGATACTCTGGTTTGGGCCAAATCTGGTTCTCCTTTGTTAAAGATGAAGGTTGCTAACGACTTCCTATTCTGCAATGATCCCTCTGAAAATATTGAGGCTAATAATTTTCTTATTCATTTGGAAGATCAGAGTTGCACCTCGTGGACAACTTTATTGGTGGAAAATTGCCTAGAGAAGGCTGCCATGTTTTAATTTGTTGACTAGAAGCTTCCTGAATCTTCAATAGTCGTTAAATGATACCAGTCAAAGTATCAATGACTAATAGCAGGATACGTAGAATGGAAGCTGCTAGAGCGATCTAATAGCAGGATGCTAGGGAAGAGGAGCACAGGCCCAGCAAAGAAAAGGCTAGGGTGCCGGACATAGGAGGAGAAGCGAGTCACCGCCATGCCTAAAGCGAAGATGATGGGCATGCCTTGGACCGAAGTATGCGGAAAAGCTAAGTGGTAGCTTTCCTCTCTTCCATTCCCGTTTCTATGTGGGCTTGTGAGGGAGAGTCCGGGGTCCGGACTCCGGGCTTCGGGCTCCAGCAGCTAATTCGCATCTCAGACATGAGGACAAGTTTTTGATAGAATATGTAATGGTGGTGGAACATACAACAATAGTATGAGAAACTATATAAAACAATGGAGAATACAACTTTTTCTCACAAACCCTTCTCCTTTTTTTTCTATTCTGGATACCACTTCACCACACCGTCAATTCTACAACAACCACCTATTTATAGATATAAGAAATGACCTTTTGACTCCCCTAATAAATTTATCATTTAGACTTCCCATGTGACTCTTGGATTTTCCATGTGACTCTTGGCTTTTCCATGTGACTTTTGGTTTTTCCATGTGACTCTTGATTTTTCCCACTTCAATTAAGTTTACAAAATGACCTTTGGATTTCTTCAAATATATTTAATATTTGCTTTTTCCAACACCCCCCCTTAAACTTAATTGTTCTTTCTTCATCATGCCAAGAGAACTTTTAAACTTGGTGAAGAGCTCTGCTCCTAATGGTTTAGTGAATATGTCGGCAACTTGATCTTGTGTCTTCACATACAGTAGCTCTACTTCTTTGTTCTTCACATGTTCCCGGATTGAATGAAAACGCACATCAATATGCTTGCTTCTTTGATGATACACCGGGTTCTTTCCTAGTGCAATAGCCGACTTGCTGTCAATGCTTATCTTGGTAGGTTCTTTTTGCTCAAAATGAACTTCCTTCAGCAAGCTTCTTAGCCATATAGCATGTGATACACATGCGGATGCAGCAACATATTCGGCTTCACATGTAGAAAGAGTAACAATAGGTTGCTTCTTTGACATCCACGAAAAAACTGCATCTCCCATAGAAAATACAAATCCGGAAGTACTCTTCCGATCATCCATGTCTCCAGCCCAATCACTATCCGAATAGCCCATAAGTTCAAAGTTACTATGATGAGAATAAAATAGTCCATCAGTAATAGTACCTTGGATGTAACGAAGAATTCTCTTTGCTGCCTTCCAGTGCATTAATTTGGGCTCCTCCATGAATCTGCTGACTAGGCCGACTGCATATAGAATATCCGGCCTAGTACATGTCATGTACCTCAGACATCCTACCAAGCTTCTAAAGAGAGTAGGGTCCACAATCTCTCCTTCATCTTCTTTTGACAGCTTTGCTCCACAATCAACGGGGGTGCTTATAGGGTTACAATATTTCATCTTGAATTTCTTCAAGATTTCTTTGACATAACCTTCTTGAGATAAGAAAATTCCTTTTTGATATTGTTTGACCTCCAAACCCAGAAAATATGTCATTAACCCCATGTCTGTCATCTCAAACTCCTTCATCATGGCATGCTTGAACTCCTCAAACATTTGTAGATTATTACCTGTAAAAATAAGATCATCCACATACAAACACACAAGTAGAATGTTAGAATTTTTCTCCTTTACATACACAGCATGCTCATAGGGACATTGCTTGAAGCCATTTGCTTTGAAGTAGCCATCAATTCTTGAGTTCCATGCTCTTGGAGCTTGTTTTAAACCATAAAGTGCCTTCCTTAGCTTTAAAACCTTCTCTTCATGTCCCTTCTTCACATACCCTTTGGGTTGTTCAACATATACTTCTTCTTCTAGAAAGCCATTTAGAAATGCCGACTTCACATCTAACTGGTAGATGTTCCAATTACTCTGTGCAGCCAAAGAAATCACCAGACGAATGGTCTTCATGCGTGCTACGGGAGCAAATACCTCCTCGTAGTCAATTCCGGCTTGCTGCTTGTAGCCTTTAGCTACTAATCGAGCCTTATATTTCTCCACCTTTTCTTCTGCATTCTTCTTTACCTTATATACCCATTTCACTCCAATGGGTTCATGACCTTCTGGAAGAGTAATAAGTTTCCATGTGTTATTCTTCTGGATTGCCTTCATCTCTTCATTCATGGCCATCCTCCAGTTTTCATTCTTCACTGCTTCTTCAAAAGAGATTACATCCTCATTAGCATATAAACAAATGAGATTAAGGGGACTCGTCACCTCATAGAGATCTTGAATGCTTCTTGTCTTTCTGGATTCTTCATTTGAAGATGGAGATCTCGTGCTAGGTGATGAAGGTGATATGGGATCTTCAACTTGAGCCTTCACTTGTTCTTCTTCTTCTTGCACCTCTATCATGTTGGTGCCCCAATTCCAGATTCTTTCTTCATTGAATTTCACATCACGGCTTATGAGGATCTTCTTCGCCTTTGGATCATAAAGTTTGTATGCCTTGGATCTCTGATCATATCCTATAAAGATGCAAGGATAACTCTTGTCATCAAGCTTGCTTCTCCTTTGATCTGGGATGTGTGCATAGGCAATGCAACCAAATACTCTCAGATGAGATACATCTGGCCTATATCCATTCCATGCTTCTTGAGGGGTCCTTCCTTCAAGATTCTTTGTTGGGCAGCGGTTGAGAATGTATACCGCACAATTCACAGCTTCCGCCCAAAACTCTTTTGGCATTTCTTTCGTCTTCAACATGCTTCTCACCATGTCAAGAATGGTCCGATTCTTCCTTTCTGCTATGCCGTTTTGCTGGGGTGAGTATGGTGCAGTCAAAGTCCTCCAAATACCTTGAGATTTGCAGAACTCCTCAAATGCCTTCGAGGTGAACTCTCCTCCTCGATCTGATCTCAAAGCTTTGATTTTGCACCCGGTTTGGTTCTCCACAAGAGCTTTGAACCTTTTGAATGTCTCCAGGGCCTCACGTTTCTCCTTCAAGAGATACACCCAAGTTTTTCTGCTAAAATCATCAATAAATGTTAGAAAATAATGACGACCTCCAAATGAGGCCGATGTGATGGGACCACAAATATCCGTATGGATGAGTTGCAAAGGCCTTCGGGCTTGATGAAATGACTCTTTTGGAAAGCTAGCTCTTGAGTGTTTTCCA
Organism: Elaeis guineensis; assembly: GCF_000442705.2. NCBI lineage: Eukaryota > Viridiplantae > Streptophyta > Magnoliopsida > Arecales > Arecaceae > Elaeis > Elaeis guineensis. Next base: position 135,952,774 of record NC_026000.2, on the reverse strand, counting down.
ATAATACATCCTTCACATATTCCTTCAGGGGTATCCTCAATGAGAGGTAATCCTTTCACCATTGCCTTCGAAGATAAGAGTTTCAAGGAACCAAAGTTCACATGCCCGAACCTCAAGTGCCATAGCCATGTGTCATCCTTCATGCATGCACTCAAGCACTTTGTCATAACATACTTGATGTTCAATATAAACATTCGGTTCTTGGTCATAGGTACTTTTGCAATCAGCTGATCATGTTTTCTTAAGTAAAGATATCTACCTTCCATAACAACATCAAATTCTTTTTCTAATAATTGACCAAGACTTAAGATATTTGTTTTCATATTAGGCACATAGTAAACATTAGAAATGAACTGTTGAGAACCATTCTTGAGTTGAATTAGGATTTTACCTATCCCCTTCACTTGAACTTTTGAGGTATCACCGAAAGAAACATTGCCTTCCACTGTCTCATCTAACTCTTTGAACATGTGTTTGTACCCGCACATATGATTGCTTGCACCGGTATCCAAGTACCAAATATTTTCATTGGAACCTTCTTCTCCCTTCTCTGCTAGTAGCAAGATATCATCTTCTCCTTCCTCCTTCTTTGCATAGTTGACCTTCTCATGCACTTGGTTATTCTCATTATGGTAACATTCTGAGGAGTAATGACCATATTTACCACAAGTATAACATTTAATTTTACTTTTGTCATACCTTCGTCCTCCTCTTGAGAAACCTCGTTGCCTTCTTCCGCCAGAGGGACCTTGTGTGCTTTCTTCATTAGGTAAGACTCCTGTGCCTCCTCTTCCTCTGCCATGTCCAAAGGAACCTCGTCCTCGTCCACGGCCTCGTCCATGACCGTATCCGCGGGTATAACTATGACCGCGATTTATTTGACTGCTTTCACTAGTTGGGCCATCCTTCTTCTCATTGATGGTGAGCTTGCACTTCAAGGCTTGCTCCAAGGATTCTTCTTTCCGCATCAAGATCCTTTGCTCATGGACTTGTAGAGAACCCATGAGTTCATCAACTGTCATAGTGTCCACATCTTTGGACTCTTCAATTGCAGCTACAACATAGTCAAACTTCTGATCCAAGGATCTTAGGATCTTCTCCACCACACGCTTGTCCTCTACATTCTCACCATTTCTTTTCATTTGGTTTACATTAGAAAGAACCTTTGTGAAGTAATCCGAGATGGATTCTCCTTCCTTCATCTTCAAAGTCTCGAACTCGCCTCTCAACATTTGGAGGCGCACCTTCTTCACTTTCTCAACGCCCTTATGAGCGTTCTCAAGGATCTCCCAAGCTTGTTTTGAGTTGGTGGCACAAGCAACCTTCTCGAATCCGGCTTCATCTAGCCCTTGATAGATGAAATAAAGGGCCTTCTTGTCTTTTTTTCTTTGATCGACAAGCGCCGTTCTTTGTGCCGCCGTTTGTGCGCGGTCATCTTGGGGTTCTTCATATCCCTTTTCAACAACCTCCCAAATATCTTGAGAGCCTAGCAATGCCTTCATTTGGATGCTCCAATTCTCATAATTGGTGGTGGTGAGTCGTGGAATGGGGAATTGCATGCTGTTGGACATATTTCCAACCTCTGAGCTCTGATACCACTTTGATAGAATATGTAATGGTGGTGGAACATACAACAATAGTATGAGAAACTATATAAAACAATGGAGAATACAACTTTTTCTCACAAACCCTTCTCCTTTTTTTTCTATTCTGGATACCACTTCACCACACCGTCAATTCTACAACAACCACCTATTTATAGGTATAAGAAATGACCTTTTGACTCCCCTAATAAATTTATCATTTAGACTTTCCATGTGACTCTTGGATTTTCCATGTGACTCTTGGCTTTTCCATGTGACTTTTGGTTTTTCCATGTGACTCTTGATTTTTCCCACTTCAATTAAGTTTACAAAATGACCTTTGGATTTCTTCAAATATATTTAATATTTGCTTTTTCCAACAGTTTTGGCAGTCATGGTACGGAGGCCGTCGTTGTGATCACAACATCGAGGCTACTATATATATATATATATATATATATATATATATAGAGAGAGAGAGAGAGAGAGAGAGAGAGAAATTTAATCAAGTAAGAAAAATAGTTTAATGTGAGAAACGAAAATATAATAATAATTTTTAGATCCACACCAACGATTTATATGAACATCACATATGTACATTAAAAAAAATTAAAAAAAAATAAATAGATAAATTTTAAAAATATTTGGATAGTTTGAACAATCACGTTCTCGTCTGAACTGTTAATATAAATTTAAAAATTATTATTATATTTTTTCACCTCTTGTATTAAACTACCTCCTTTATTTGATGCTATATATATATATATATATATATATTTTTTTTTTCCACCTCTTATATTAAACTATCTCTCTTATTTGATGTTATATATATATATATATAACAGAAACCAACAAAATCCACCGTAGATTGGGAATATATATATATATATATATATATATATATATATATATATATATATATTTTTTTTTTTTTTTTTTTTTTTTCCGCCTCTTATATTAAACTATCTCTCTTATTTGATGCTATATATATATATATATATATATATATATATATATATATATATATATATATATATATATATATATATATATATATATATATAACAGAAACCAACAAAATCCACCGTAGATTGGGAGAGGCATCACACATGGTATAATTTGGTGAGATGCAATGATTTGGATTGGCTTTGTATATTTTAAACCTTTGGTTTGGGGAAGTGCCAAAATAGTTGCAAGCAACTTCTATGGGTTTTTATTTTCTAATTCTTTGTAAAATGTGCTTTAGTTGGTTAAAACAGAACAAGTAGATTTGTTTGTATCTTTGAAGCCTTTGAAACAGGTGCAAGTGAGGGTGTAGATTCTCAGAGCTATTTTATTGCTCGATGGCTACTTCATTTTGCTGGCTCTGATCAAGATTGTTTATACAGAAAGGAACATGGAATGGCGTCATAACAAATCATATATACTTAACATGTTGACTAATATCCATTTATAGTGTTGGGATAAAAGGGCCACAAAGACAATTATATCTAGGATAAATTCTATCCTCTTTGTGGTAATTAAAATAGATAGTAACTCGATAATATCAAATCGAGCAAGAAATGTAAATTAATCCAAGTATAAGGATACCAAATTTACATGAAAATCGCTTTAATATGGAGATAAAAATCATAGGACCGAAGTCTAGATCAAACTTCCACTATCACCAAACAATGGCTACAGCAAAGTTTCTCTCTAGCGTACTAGAGGCTCTCTAATCAATATATAATACTTATCTCAGTATAATATATCAATACTGAGGAATATAAAGAGAAAACGAGACCGATCTTATGAAATTAGATATAAGCAAGTTACATAAGAGGAGGTTTCACAATGATCCAAATCGTTCAGTTTGTAGAGCTCGCTTCTGTGAATAATATATTGAAATTTCATTTCGATCAGGCTTGAAATCACCTTACAATCGGAGTTGAAAAGATTTAAATTTTTTTTCTTCCTCTCGTGTACACCGCACACTCATGCCACATGCCCTCTCTCTCTCTCATGTTTCTTTCTTTTGTGCTGCCTTAGTTTTTTTTTTATTATTGTTATGGTTGATAGATCCCACCACATGGGTGAAACACCACCAACAAATCTCTCCCTCACGCCTATATGGAGAGGACTAGCAAACCAGCACTAGCTCTATAGCCTACAAGCTTCTCTGCAGACAATATCTTAATCAGCATATCTGAAGCATTTTCATCTGTATGAATCTTCTCCAGTTATAACAACTTCATCTCTAAAGCATCCCGTATCTAATGATTCTTCATATTAATGTGCTTCGATCTCAAATAAAAAGTCAAATTCTTGATGAGATGAACTGCATTCTGACTATCACAATCCAAGACACTTTTCTTGCCTCAAACCAAGTTCCTCAAGAAACTTCTTCATTCACAACAACTCCTTGCTGACTTCTATCACTGCAATATACTCTACCTCTGTAGTTAATAAAGCAACATATTTCTACAGTTTAGACTGCCATAAGATAACTCTTTCTAAAAAAGTCATCAATTATCTCGATGTAGACTTTCTAGAATCAACATCACCTATCATATCTATATATGTATATCCATCTAATATAGATTTATCAATACCAAAATACAAACATATTCTAAAAGTATCTCTGAGATACTTGAGAATCCACTTCACTGCAGTTCAATGCTCTTTCCTAGGATTAGAAAGAAATTGACTGACAATACCAATAGCATGAACAATATCCGACCTAGTACACACCATGGCATATATCAAACTACCAACTATGGATGCATAGAGACTTTTTGTATCTCCCCCTTCTCTTTCTCACTAACAAGATACTGTTTGGAGCTCAATTTAAAATGACCTGTAAGTGGAGAGCTAACTGATTTGGAGTTGCTCATTTGGAACCTCTCTAACACCTTCTCTATGTATCTCTCTTAAAATAGCTCCAGTCTTTTATCCTTCCTATCACCAGCAATCCTCATACCAAATATCTACTTCACTAATCTCAAATCCTTCATAGCAAAGTACTTACTCGATTCAGCCTTCAAGCTCTGAATCCTCTTGGCATCATGACCAACAATCAATATATCATCAACATATAACATAAGAATAATAAAATCATCATCACTGAACCTCTTCACAAATATATAATGGTTAGAAATGGTTCTGTTGTACCCATGATCTACCATGAAAGAATCAAATTTCTTGCATCACTGTCGAAAAGCTTATTTCAAGCCATCCAAGTTTTTCTTTAGTCTGCATATCAGGTTATCCTTTCTTTTATCTATGAACCCCTCTGATTGCTCTATATAAATATCCTCTTCGAGGTCATTATGAAGAAATATTATCTTCACATCAAGCTGCTCAATCTTCTTGGTTGCCAAATCAAGAATAACTTGGATCGAAGATATCCTGACCATGGGTGAAAAAATCTTCTCAAAATCAATGTCCTTCTTCTGACTGAAGCCCTTTACAATCAATCTCGTCTTGTACCTCAGTTGTGAGCTATATTTTTTTGTCTTGAGTATAAATACCCATTTATTCTTGAGTGCTCTCTTCTCCTTGGGTATCTCTACTAGGTCAAAAGTGTAGTTCTTATGTAGTGATTTCATTTTTTCTTATATGGTTTCAAACTATTTTTCCTTCTCTGCATGTGACATAGCCTCCTGAAAGTATTTTGGCTCTTCCCATTAATCACCATCACATACTTATATAGAGGATACCTTTAAGAAGATTGATACTTTCTAGTAGATCTTCTCAGCTACTGTTCCATTTACTGTATAGAAGCTTGCTCACCATGCTCATCTAATATATTGTCACCATGTGTAGGCTTATCATTCATCATATCACCATCCTCTGCGTTTTGTCCATCATCAATATTTGCTCTGACTTGAGACACAGGAGATAAATCAACAAATAACTCTATAGTAGACTCTAGCTTATCTGCTTTCTTCATATCCTCAATGGTCTAAACCTTAAAGAATACTACATCTTAGTTTCTGACTAGCTTCTTTTCTATTGGATCTCATGGCCTGTATCCAAATTGTTTAGGTCCATACCCAAGAAAGATGTACTACTTTGACTTGCTGTCAAGCTTTGAGCACTCATCTTTAGAAATATAAACAAAGGCCTTGCATCTAAATACTTTGAGATGGTCATAAGAAACTGATTTTCCTATCCATACCTTCTCAGGAACATCACCATCAAGGATAAATGAAGGAGAGAGATTAATCAAGTCAATTGCAGTCCTCATAGCTTCACCTCAGAAAGAGCTAGGCAACTTCAAATGAGAAAGCATGTAACGAACTCTTTTAACAATGGTGTGGTTCATCCTCTATACCACTCCATTCTATTGAGGTATCTTAGGGATAGTCTTCTCTAATCTAATACCATGCTGTCTGCAGTAGCTCTTAAACGAACCTCAAAATTCACCATCATTGTCTGATCGGATGCATCTCAATTTTTTTCCTTCTTCATTTCAATACTAGTATGAAATTCTTTAAAGACATTGAATATCTGATCTTTAGATCTTAAAATAAAAGTCCATAATTTTTAAGAATAGTCATTAATAAAAGTAACAAAATATAGTACACCATCAAGTATTTTTATGATCATGAAGCATATATTAGTGTGAATTAAATCTAACACATATGATCTCCTATGTGAGAGGAACTTATGAAATGAAATTTTATGTTGCTTGTGATATTATACCTTTTAAAGGAAGCAGGTTATGCTTGGATAGAACATCAAGTCCCTTCCCACTCAGATGGTCAAGTCACTAATGCCATAAGTCTGTGAAGATCTTCTCAACCGCATTTGCCTCTCCACTCCACATCTTAGCCTACAATCTGTAAAAGTCAAATTTTCTATCTTTTGCTACAACAAAGGAACTTTTGGTGATCTTTCATTTTTCTTCACTAAAGCAAATGGAGTAGCCCTCATCATCTAGGACACAGATAAAAATTAAGTGTAATCGGATATCAGGAATATGCCTCACATTTCTTAACAGCAGTCTGCACCCAATGTCGGTCTTCAAGCAAACATCTCCTATGCTCATAATTTGAGCTACTGCATCATTTTTCATCCTAACATGCCCAAAATTATTTTTTGAAGTAAGACAAGAAGAAGTCTCTCTGAGATGTAACATGGTATGAGGCAGCTAAATCAACTATCCAACTAAATTTTTGGCATGTAAGATTAATACATCCATCATCATAGGCAATCATGACCTCATAATCAAATATAACTACAGTCATACTCTGTGTCTCTTCTTTGTTTCTATACTCTTATTCTGATACCTCTTATATTTTTTGCACTCTTTGAAAATATCCTGGCTTATTACAGTAACAGTAAGTGACACCCTTCCTAGACTTTAACCGACTTCTAAATTTTTTTTTTGTCTTTTCTGTCATAAGACTCACCATCCTTTTTATTGTAGGAGGATCTATATTTGTTTCTCTCCCTCTGCTCTGTAACCAGTATCTTAGAACCTATATCTGTCAAACTTTGCTTCTTTCAGCCGCTTGTTTCATTCAATATACTATCCTTCATCATAGTCAGGATATGTTTATCACTGACAGTGGAATTACTCAACATCACCACCAATGTCTCTCAAATATTTGATAAGAAATTTAGCAAAATCAATACCTGCACCTCATCATCAAGAAGCAGTTTCATCGTAACCAACTGATTCAGGATCTCCTGAAAGTTATTCAAGTGCTCTGAAGTATTCTGCCCTTCTTTATACTTCAAATTTATCAGTCTTCTAATCAGGTAGGCTTTATTTTGTATATTCCTCTCTTGATACAAATCCTCCAGCTTCTTTTAGATCTGTAAGCATCTGTCTCTATCGCAACATCATGGATCACACTCACATCAATCCATTGTCTAATCGTAGCTGTGGCTTTTCTGTTCAACTATTTTCACTCACCACCATTTACATTATTTGATATTTTTTTCTACAATTCAATCAGCTCAAACAAATCTCGATAATATAATAAATCTTCCATCATCATTCTCCATAAAAAATAATTTGATGAAGTTAATTTAACCATATTGAATTTATCCTCCATTTTAACTTGCATAAACCACACTAACTGTCTAACCTACTCTGATATCAGTTGTTGGGATGAAAGGGCTACAAACATAATTATATCTAGGATAAATTCTTCTCCCTATGTGCTAATTAAAATAGGTAATAACTCAACATTATCAAATCTAGTAAGAAATGTAAATTAAGACAAGCACGAGGACACCAAATATACATGAAAAACCCTTCAATATGGAGGTAAAAATCATGGGATTGATGTCCAGATCAAACTTCTACTATCATCAAATAATCGGTAGAGCAAAATTTCTCTCTAACGTATTAGAGGCTTTCTAATTAACATATAATGCTCATCTCAGTATAATACATCAATGCTACTGAGGAATATAAGGAGAAAACGAGACAGATCTTACCAAACTAGGTATAAATGGGTTACACAAGAGGAGGTTTCATAGTAATCCAAACCGTTCAATTTATAGAGCTTGCTGCCATGAATAACATACTGAAATTTCATCTCAATTAGGCTTGAAATCACCGTCCGATCGGAGTTAGAAAAATTTAAGTTTTCTTTTTTCCTCTCGTGCATGCCGTACTCCCATGCCACACGCCCTCTCTCTCTCTGTCTCTCATGTTTCTTTCTTTCGTGCTGCCTAATTTTTTTATTATTATGGTTGATGGGTCCCACCACATGGACGTGACACTGCCAACATATAGGTGATGTTGTAATCACATGACAATATAAGATGCATTAATACTCTCGATTCTAACTCAAGTTTGCAGCAAAGTTCCACACTATAAACAAGCACTTCTTATTGGTGCATCTTGTTCCTTTGGGTCCTCTCCAGAACCCCTATAGATAGGGTTAAGGCTATCCTTCAAAAAGGATTATAGCCTATTTTGGAGGCCAATCGCTTGGGAATGATGAAGGCATCTTCGCTGGACCCTAGTACATCTTCAGATCAGTATGGAAAAGCATCTGATGGGGCACCATCTATGGCCGAGCCACGACCTTCAGCAAGAAAACCGTCAGATGCCACCCGATCCCGGTCCCAAGTGGTCCAAAGACCGTGTTGCTTCTAGCGGGAGACTTCAAGGACCACTTAAGAAAAAGTAGCAGCTGTGCAGCAAAGATTCACCAAGGTAATTGCTTTCTTTGATGAGATAGATAGATAGATCTAGTATCCAATGGCAATGGGCACTGGTTGGAAAGTTTTGGGGAAGGGATTTCTTATTGATTTTGTTCAATGAAAAATGAATCAACGAAGGAACTTGGAAGGAGAACTTCAAGTTTCCTCTCTATTGGATGGTCTCTTGGTGTTTCAATGCCCATACGTGGAAGCCAAAGTTTGGATTTTGGAGCAAGGACCTTGGTCTCTCGTAGGTCAACTTCTTCCTCTTTAAGAGTTGGAGGTCAAAGTTTCAACCCTGTAAGGATTCAGTCAAACAAGCTAGGGTATGGTTGTGCTTACCGGATCTTCCTTTTCAGCTATGGGAGAAAGAGAGCATCCTCAAAATAGCCTCTGCGGTTGGTACCCTTCTGTTTCTTGATGACTGGACAGAGGCTTCATCTCGAATGGATTTTGTGAGGGTCTATGTCCTCCTAGATGTCACGAAGAGTACTTGCCCGGGAGTGAAGGTTAGAGTGAAAGAATCTATCTTTTGGCAGCAATTAACCTATGAAAAGTTGTTGGACATCTGTTATTCCTATGGGAGGATAGGACTCACCATGGAATCCTACAGTTGTAGAGATGATGGAAAATGGGATATTAAATCTGTGTTTGGGCCCTGGATCTGTGCTATTAGGATACCGGTGAGTTCATCCACTTCTCAGAAAAGTAACAAGACTCAAGCTCCTCTAGTTGGTGGATTTTCTCCCTCATCCTGGACCCAGCCAAAGAGAACAGCAAGACGATTGCCACCAAAGTCTCAAGCTGCAGGGGAAATGGCTCTTGCAGTGGGATCACCTTCTAAATTTAGTCCATTATCAAAATCATTAGCTAAAGAGGAGGAAACACAAATGATGAAAATTATAGATGTTTCTGCTGATCGAGACCAATCTTCAGCTAAAGGACAAGCAAAGAAAAAAAGAAAAAGATCTCCGCAAAAAATTCAACAATCTCTCTATTCCTCTCCCTCTGATTCACCTTCGCAGACGAAAGTCTAAATTATTGAGGAGCATCCTTTGATAGACCCTGATATTCAAAAGAAACAATTGGCATTAGGTTCTGAACAACAAAGTCAAGTAATTAAGGTCTATAAGGAGGTCTGGAAGCCCATTTCACATCAGGCAAAAGTCCAACAAGTTAAAGAAAACATGCAATGTGAAATCAAAAATCCTGATAGCAGTGACTCTTTTGACAATCCTTTCTCCCCCGACCACGAACTCTTTATTCCAGCAACTTAAGTAGAAACTTGGGGAAGCAAATGATTCTTTAGATCAACCCATTTCTTCTCATAAGATACTAGACCAGTTTGTAGGAGCTCCTCCTATAGTTAAAGATCAAGCAGGCCAATTAGCTGAATGTGAAGATGTGGCCGAGAGGGTTAGGTGCTCTCAACCTTAATCTCAATGGAGATATTAGCTTGAAATTGTAGGGGAGCTACTAAGCATCTCCTTATAAACTATATAAAGTCTATCCTTCATCAATTTTATCCCGATATTGTTGTTTCTTGGAAACCAGGCTATCTCTTGATACCCTAAGTCATATCAATAGAATTTTGGATCCTCTACGGGGGACTTACATGACACCAACTAATGGGCAATCAGCAGGTATTGTTGTCTCTTAGAAAAAGAATATTCACTACAAGAAAATAGTTTTTTTACGATAAAATTATTTATGCTGAAAATATTTTCATCGTCAATAATATAATTTATGATGAAAATAATTTTTCATCATAAATAGTAATGTATCAGCGACAGAAAAAAATTTTCATCATAAATACTCATTATTTACGATGAATATTTTTATCGTAAATAATATATCATTTATTTTAATTATAAATTTTTATATATTAGAGATAAAAATATTTTCATCATAAATAATTAAGTAATTACGATAAATTTTTTTTCATCATCAATAAATTTATTTGTAATACAAATATTATCATCATCAATATTTAAAAGAAATAAAAAATTTAAAAATTATTGATTATTTATGATAAAATTTTTTTATCATAAATAATTGAATATTTATGATAAAAAAAATTCTATCATAAATACTTAATTATTAACGATGAAAATATTTTCATCATCAATATTTAAAAAATTAAAAATTTTAAAAAAATAAAAAATTACTTATTATTTATGATAAAAATTTTTTATCATAAATAATCAAGTATTTTAATGAAAAAAATTTCCATCATCAATATCTAATTATTTATGATTAAAATATTTTCATCGTCAATGTTTTAAAAAATTAAAAATTAAAAAAAAAATCAAAAGTTGCTTATTATTTATAACAAAATTTTTTTATGATGAAAAAAATTTACATCATAAATATTTAATTATTTATGATAAAAATATTTTCATCGTCAATATTTTAAAAATTAAAATTTTAAAAAATTATAAAATTTAAATTTTTAATTTTATGTAGGGCAACTGCATCTATTTTTTGTAGCAGCTGTATACATCTTTTATCCTTTTATATAGTAAAGAAGCAAATGTGAGTTATGATCCAGACCGAACTTTTTGTATGAAAAAATCATATGAAATTGAGTGATATTCATGGAGTAGAATGAATAGATCCTTTTGAATGAAACGAGCATTGTGGGGATTCGAGGTCATTCGCTCGTCATATAGAGCAAATGGTAAATAATTTCTAATTAATATATTTTAACTCTCTAACTATTTAAAAATTTTTAATTAATTATTCTCAAATTATAGAGAGATGTAGATAGTGACGAGCTTCCTGGTAGGATCGATATATACCAACGGATCCACCAGCGACAGTCAGGGGAGTGGACGATGGGAAGTCATGAGCTTTTTGTAAGTCTTTTTCATTATTTTTTTCATTCGTAGTTTAATTTTCAATACGATATTAAAATAACTATAATTTTAATTTTTAAGATCGTATGATAGGCATCAGATCCCAATCTATCTCTGAGGACTCGATCGCACCCACAGATGATGAGATCTATGATCAGGTGCTTGGTATGAGATCCTGTTATGTTAGATATCTAGGGCATGTGATCAGTCTTCCTCATTTTTATGCTCATCCAGGGCTGACATCCATGCTGCCTACGATGCTTGACTGACGGAGATGCAAAAGTAGGCTACTGAGGATCGACAGCGGGCTGAGTAGCAAGCTGATGAGTTGACTGCATGCGTTGATGAGTACCAGCTGCTTTAGACTCAGATAATGGAGCTGATAATGTAGATGGAGCGGATCATGTAGTTGATAAGACAGCAGCAGACCGATTCGAGCTCTTTCGAGCGCTCCTCTTCCCCAGTCCGTTCTCCTTCTGCAGATGCCGATACTTGATGGTCTGTTTATGTTACTTTTTATTTTTATTTCAGATCTCTTATAATTTTAATTTAATATAATAAAATGATAAAATTTATTTATAAATTTATTGTATGAATTTTTTATTTTTATTTTATAGATTATAAATAAAAAATATTATAAATATAAATAAAAATATATATCCATAAATTATTTTAAAAAATTATGTATAAATTTTTAGCAACAAAATAATTTTTGATAAAATTTTGATCATCAAAAAACCTATTAGCGACAAAAATAATTGATTGTAAATAATTTTTTTAATAAATTTAAAAATATTAAAATTTTATATTAAATTATTAGTGATGAAAATAGTTTCGTCCTAAATAATTGCTAATTTAGTAGCGACAAAAATTTTCATCGGCAATTATCGTATTTGCGATGAAATTTTTATATCACTAATATTTTTTTTATAAATCTAAATTTCATAAAAATTTTAATTAAATTAATAACGATGAAAGTATTTCATCGTAAATAATTTTTTAAATTATTTTTTTATTAGCAATGTAGTAATTCATCGTAAATTAATTTTTTACGATAAAATTTTTTTTATCACGAATAGTTTTCAAAAAAAAAATTTTAATGATAAATATTTTTGGTCAGTAATATCGATTATTGATGATAAATTTTTTTTTTCATCGTATAAAATTATTAACGATGTCATTATTTACGATGAAATATTAGCGATGATAATTTTATCGCTAATAACTATTACCGATGAAAATCTAGTATTATGGATGAATTTTTTGCATCGCTAATATCCTATTATGTTGTAGTGATTGGACATATTTTATTCACTCATATTGACCGACAAGTGGCTTTTAGAATTATCTCTCAGCAAAAGCATCCGTCTTGGATCTTGGGTGCTGTGTATGCTAGCACTTGTGGTTTGGAGAGAAGGAAGCTTTGGACTCAAGTACACTTAGTGCTTTCTCTTAATCAGCCCTTGTTATTAATTGGAGATTTCGATTGTATCTTGAATTCAAATGATAAAAAGGGGACAAAGCCTTTCAAATTGACAGGGATATAAAAGAATTTTGAAACTTTATCCAATGCACCGATCTTATTGATTTAGGGTTCCAAGGACCTTGATATACCTAGTGCAATAATAGACTGGGTATGGGAAGGGTTTGGGAGCATATTGATAGAGCTCTTGCCTCTGACCTTTGGCTGGATCTTCTAGAATCTACTGTTGTTCATCTTGCTAGATTTGCTTCCAACCATTGTCCCCTCCTCCTTTCATCAGCTAATGAATCTAAAAGGGGCCCTATTCCCTTTATGTTTGAAAAATTTTGACTCTACAATGATGGTCTCATGGATGCTATTTCTCAAGCTTAGTCTTGCTCTGGTAATCATTCCCTCCCTATCAAACTCTCAAAGCTTCTTCACAATACCAGAATTGCTCTTAAAATCTAGAAGTGTTAAGTGGGGAATATATTTAAGTAGGGCCAATCTCTTCGTGATCAGATCTATAATTTGCAAATCCTAGAGTTCCAAGTTAGCGGCCTTACTATGCAGAATCATATGATTCTTCTTGCTCTTCTTAGAGCTTATCATAAAAATCTCTTTATCCAAGAAATTGGAGGTAAAAGGCTTGGACTTTGTGGATCAAGGAGGGGCAGTCCAATACAAAATTTTTCTATAGATCAACTTTGTTAAGAAGGAGATATAATAAAATCCACTCTCTTGTCCACAATAATGGTGAGCATGCTGTAGATATTCCTTCGTATTCCTTTAGCATTTTTCAAATAGATGGAATGCTGATCCTGATCTTGAAATTATGGATCTTACTATTCTTCCTACATTAATCTCTCGAGAACAAAACAATCAGCTTTGTAGGCAGGTGATGAAGGAAGAAATTGTGGAGACTATTCGAAGTTTATATCCGAACAAAGCTCCTGGACTTGATGGTTTCTCGGCCTTCTTCTTCCAACACTTCTGGTCCCTAATCAAAAAAGATGTTATTGAAGCTATCAAATATTTATTTCAATACTCTTGGTTGCTGGATTCTTGGAAACAAACTTATATCACTTTAGTTTCAAAGGTCCCTCATCCTACTGCCATTACTGATTGTAGACCCATTAGTCTCTATAATACTATTTATAAAATCATTGCAAAAATTTTGGCAAATCGTATGAAGCCTATACTTCCTTGCCTTGTTGCTTCCAAGTCAGGGGCTTTTGTTACAAGAAGGCATATCTTGGATAATATTCTTTTTGCTCAAGAAATCATACACTCTCTTGATAGGGCCTCTCGATCAAAAAGCTTGATGATGCTCGAAGTTGATATGGAAAAAATATTTGATAAGGTGCACTGGTCTTTCATGTTTCAAGTTATGAAACAATTTGGGTTTCAAGCCAACTTTATTCAATGGATCCAAGCTTGTGTGACAAACCCACCTTTGCTATTCTTGTTAACCGCTCTCCTACTAGCTAGTTTTCCTCATCAAGAGGCCTTTGTTAAGGGTTCTCTCTTTTACCTTGCTTGTTCATCTTTTGCTCGAAAGTACTCTCAAGACTACTGCGGTATGCTGAGAATTCCCACATGCTGAAAGCTTACAGGATTAGTGGGGGCCCTTCAGTATCACATATCTTCTTTGCTGATGATTACATCATGCTCTCTAGAGCTGCCATTAAGGATGCTATCTCTCTACGAGCCATCATAAACTCTTATTGTATGTTGTCAGGTCAATCGGTTAATTTCTCTAAATCTCACATCAAGTTTAGCCCCTCAACTTCTCGAAGCACTAAAAGTCAAATTTTGAGACTCTTTCAAATTCCTCTCAAGAAGGGTACTCGACATTATCTTGGAGTTCCTATTGCTGGTTCTGTCCTCTGTTCTTCTATCTTTAATCTTCTAATGGATAAGGTGCGAGGGAAGATGAAGGATTGGAAATGGAAAGCATTATCTTTTTTCGATAGAGTCACTCTCCTTCAATGTATTCTTTCCTCATTACCTCTTTATTGTATGTCTTTGGTGCACATTCCTATCTCCATTCTTAACAGTTTGGAGAAAGAGTTTTGTGCCTTTCAATGGGGCTATTCCCTGGATAAGAAGGGGGTTCATTTACTTGCTTGGGGTACTGTTTGCATGCCTAAAAATCTTAGAGGCCTTGGGCAGGTATCTTTTGGTGTTAAAAAGCAAGCTTACCTTTGCAAATGAGCTGCCCAACTTATCGTTCAGCCTAATGCCCTTTGGGCTAAAGTTGTGGCTACTAAATATCATTTCAATGGTTCTAGGATTAGTTATAAAAAGAAATGATATTGTTCTGTAATTTGGAATAAAATTAGTGTCGTGGGATCTAAAATTCAATATGCTTTCCAATGGCAAGTTGGATCGGGCCAATCTATTCACATCATAGATTCTTAGCTCTCTAATATTCCTTTTACAGCATGACCTATATTTCTTAATATGGACCATATTGAAGAGCTTCAACACATCTCTGAGCTCATTAACCCAAACCGGACATGGAATGAAAATCTTTTAAACAATCTTTTTTCAGTTGAGATGATGAACCAGGTTAAAAGCATTCCTGCAGTGCAAGAATTATGGTCTGATCAACTGACATGGGCCCATAGTACTTCTACTGCTCCTACCATGAAAGATTTCTTACCATTGATCCCTCATGTTTCTGACTCTAGTACTCGTATAAACTTCTCCTGGATTTGGAAGCTGCCTAACCCACTGATGGTGAAAACATTTTGGTGGAAGCTCCTTTGGAAGAAAGTTTCTACGAGAAGCTATTTAGTCAGAAAAAATATCATCCCCTCTGCTGGGGTTAGTTGTGACCTTTGTCAGGTTGAGGAAGACTATGAGCATGTCACTGTTTCTTGTCCCTTTGCAGTGGCTTGCTGGAGACTTCTAAGCAGCATAAGTGGTTTGGGATACCATCCTGATTCATTGTTAGCTTTGATTGAATTTTCGTCTCAAACCAAGATAGCAAGCTCTCTAAAAATGAGGATTTCCTATCTTCCTTGGCTTTTATGGAATGCGCAAAACGATAGGACCTTTTGGAATTGTGTTATTTCTCCTTCCCATATCATAAACAGGGCTAATGCTATGTGCTCAGAAGCTAGTCAATTCATCCTCCACTCAGCTTCAGATATATACTCAATTAAGGCCCTGGGGCCGTCATTCTTCTATCCCTTCTAATCAGATAAATTAAACCATTTTGTCTCGGCTGCCCCCTCCCTTAGGTGTCTTGAAGGTGAACTTTGATGCTTCAGTTTTTGGTACTAAGGCTGCCATTGGGTTCATTGTCCGAGACCACAATGGGGTATTGCTAAGAGCTGGAGGCAAACTTCTGCTTCCCTCTTTGGTACCCTATGCTGAATTAGTTGCTGCTTGGTGTGGCCTTTACATTGCTATAAATGATCTTCAAGCTCAAACTATTTGGTTGGAGGGTGATTCTTCCACCATCATTAGCTGGTTGTTACAATTAGAACATGGCACAAGGATTCAATCCCCTATTTTGGATGACATTAAACATGCAGTGCAAGAAGAGTAGAACTATTTTCATTTCTCATATTTATCGTGAAGCAAACCAAGCCGCCGATTACTTGGCTAATTGTGCTTTAAAAGGAGAGGACATTGATGTGCATCAATTAATCTCCAATCCTCAATTTCAAGGTATCATACAGGCTGACAATAGGTCAATTCCCTTTTACAAGGCATAGAAGATGAAGCAAGGACAGTTAGATCGCCCTGCAATTCCCAAGCAAATGAATCTGGAGTTCCTTTTGAGAACTCTTGAAACTTGTGTCTCTTCATGTCTTTTTTCTTCATGGGAAGACTTGCAATGTTTAACTCTTCTATACTGTTTAGGGTCCTAGTATATTGTGAGCAGTATTATGGTATCTCAATGCAGCTTTAACATCTTCTAAAGATACAGTTTCTCTACCGAAAAGAAAGATTTCTCTAAAATGCTTATAAGAGGGAGGTAAAGAACACAATAATAATAGGGCCTCATCTTCTTCTTCAATCTTAACATCAATGGACTTTAAATCTGTAATAATGAAATTAAATTCATCAACATGAGTTTTCATGGGTGTACCTTTAGTCATGCGTAGTATGCATAAACGGTGCTTCAAATATAACTTGTTGGTAAGAGACTTTGTCATGTATAAAGATTCCAACTTCAACCACAAGCTAGCAGTTGTCTTTTCTGAAAGCACCTCTCGCAAAACTCCATCAGACAGACACATGTGGATTGCTGTCAAAGTTTTATCATCCATCTCCTCTTTCTGCTCTTCTGTCAAATTACTGGGCATCTTCTCTTTTTCTAGCAGTGCCTTTTTCAGGCCTTTCTGTGTTAGGACTGCACGCATCTTAACTTGCCATAAATTAAAACTGCCAGTACTATCAAATTTTTCAATATCAAATGATGAAGAAGCCATAGCAATTGATCTCACGAAACAGGCTCTGATACCAGTTTGTTATGAAAGATATGAGAAGTAAAGAGAAAAAAAAAATCACACTGATACAGTAATTTACGTGGTTCGGCAGTGTGCTTACTCCACGGACGAGGATAGAGCAAAGAAATTCCACTATAATAAAATAGAGTATAAAAAATAATAGTTATCTCTCAAATCAAAATCTCAATACACCCAAATCTCACACAAAAGAGAAGCTCTCAAGTCTAAAACTCCCGCTCTCTTGCTTTCTTGCAGATGGTGGTGTATAATGGGAATATATATAATAAGAAGAGAGAAATCAAGAGAATATTCAAAAAAATAGTACTATCGGTTATGACTGATTCTCTTGACAGATTTTTTTAGTTGTCAAAATCATACTGCTGGTTATGACTGATTCTCTTGACAGATTTTTTTAATTACTGAGATCATAGTTGACTCTTAATTATTGGAATCTTGAATTGTTTCTATGATTTCTTTCCTTTTTAACTTGATTCTATAAGACCAATATGATTTGGATTATTCTGTCAGATTGATACCATAACAAATATACCATACGATAAAATAGAAAATTTAGCTCATAATTCTAGAGCCACATAAAACTATATTACTTAAACTTGCTGGAATTGGTGTTTCAAGCTCTTCATACTTCGCTCCCACCCATATGTTCTCTTGTATTTGTTTACTTTGGCTCACAAACATTTGCTTGTGTTTATATGGTGGATTCAAATTTTGTATTTCATTTGGCATTTTGCTCTTACGAACGTGTTGAGTTGGTGGTTCACATGGTTAGTTTTGATGAGTTCTCAGAGTTCTTGAATAGCTACCAAATAAATTGGGCTGCCGATTAAAAGATCATTTTATTCATTTTGCAGAATGACGCTGGGATGCTCAGGTCCTCGGTGAAGCACCACAAAAGTTTCGAAGTGCTGTTGAAGCTGTGAAGAAGCTCAGGGAAGATCCCAATTCCAATGACCAGTACCTGCCCCCTTTTGTTATGGTTGATGAGAATGGCATGGCAGTTGGGCCAATAGTGGATGGTGATGCAGTTGTAACATGCAAATTCTGAGCAGATCGAATGGTCATGCTTGCTTAAGCATTATAATATGAAGATTTTGACGAATTTAACCATTTTCGCTTTCCAAAGATTCGATATGCTGGAATGCTTCAGTATGATGGTGAATTGAAGCTTCCAAGCCATTATGCTCTCGGAAAATCACTAATCCGACCATCTAAAAATACAGCCAAGGCCTTGCTAAAAGTCTAGGTGAGGTCTTTCAATCCTATCTCTTTTTGTTCTTGCTCGGAACCTCCATCATCTGCAGAAGTTCACCGGGATTACGCGAGAAAGATAGCTCTGTTTTGGCCCCTGTTTTCAAGTCTAGAACCCATCCATTCCTTCTCTCCCCAATTTCTTTGCTACCGACGCTTGTCGCTAGAGATGGGGACTTCTTCCCTTCGTCACTCCCGACCGTCGCCGAAGTCCTATCGTTCAAGGATCATGGGAAAGGCGACAAAGAGGCTGAAACCCCTATTTTTGTTGTCCGCTTCCTTTTGTTTTTCCATCATCGGCCGCTCTCCATCGCCGGATCTCCGGTCACCTCGTTTCGTCATCCAATGTCGGGCCTCCGGCTGCCAGCCACCAGCGCCAAGCCATCAAAACCTGTGCTTCCCCTATCCTTCCAAAAAGAAGTAGAAGTAAAATAATAATAATAATAATAATAATAATAATAATAATAATAATAATAATAATAATAATAATAATAATAATAATAATAATAATAATAATAATAATAATAATAATAATAATAAAAATTTCTCTCCCTTCTCAACCTTTTTCATTCCTCTCCTTACTTTTCTCTCTTATTTCTCTCATTTTCTCTCTCCATTTTCTTTCTCTAGACATTTTCTCTCTGTTGGATATAATAAAGACTCTCTCAATAATTTTGATTTATCTTGATGAAGAGATCTTTGTCACAATTTAACAACTCTAACCCTCATCCTAGTCAAATTCTAATAGATTTAGCTATCCTCAATTCTGATGACCGGTGACTGACTTATATCCTAATTTGCCTTTTCATAATATGAAATTATTTGGACTGACCAATTTGGACTGTCAGGCTTCGATACCTGATTGATCTATCTTTGATTTATTATGATTTAAGTATGAAGCCACATCCCCTTGATAACATGAAATTATTCGGACAGACCAATTTGGCCAGTTGGGCTCTGGTACCTGATTGATCTATCTTTGATTTATCTTGATTTTCGTATGAAGCCACAGCTAGTGGTACTTCTAGTTGTGTTATTCCACTCACTTAGCCCATTTGAAGTTTTTAGGGTTTCTTAGTTGTTGGGCTTTTAAAATGTTAATTATAAAATTATCTGAATTTCAATAGTTTCAAATAGGTGTATTTGTTTTGCTTGACTGAAGTCGAGTTTTGAAATATGATAAAGTAAGTAATCTAACGTTTCAAGTGTGCTTTTAAATGATTTTTGAAAAATTATAATTGATTATTCAATTTGATTTGCGATCTCTATTTTCTGTTTGATAAAATGGGCTAAAAATTTATTATTTTATTATTGTAAATAACTTATTTGAATATGTGATTTGCTTTGAAAAATGAATTTAAAAACATAATTAGAAAGTTTCTGAAATTACTTTTATATATATTTTCTGCATGGTTATGATATGGCCCTATCAATGGAGATTATATACTAGACCTGTTGACTTGTAATCTCAAAAACTAGTTTTATATCGAGTTAATGATAATTAGAATAGTGGTATCTGCTATCTGATACTTTATACAACATGTTTATGTTATCAAATCTATACCACTGAGTTAAGTGGTGGTAGCTTGATATTGAGTTCATTATAAATTTATAAAAAAAATATTTTCAAAAAAATATATATTATTTAAGATTTGTTCTTTCCAACTAAAATTATATAATTTATTTGCTTAGCATGCTTTAACCCCATTATGATATGTTATATGGCTTATGGGCTAGTGTAGCTTATTATTCTTTTTTTTTATTTTCAAATTATGAATCATAATAGCTCAAGACCTGAGAGAGTGCGCTAGATTGTTTGGAGTTATTTGAGTTATCCAGATTTCTAACTTAATTTAGTTTGGCTAGTTGATTCTAATGAAATATTATGATTCATGTTACGTAAAGATATTTATTATAAAAATAATTTAATTAAATTTTTATTAAATTAATTTTTGGAGATTGAAGACTTATTATTATTATTATTATTTTGAAAGTTTTATAATTTGATTTGTAGTCTTACATATTTGTAGAGCCTGTCCTATAGATATGCAGCATCTGTCATGTATTTGGTTTGAGGTGCGACGATTAATCTCAAATCTCTCTTCCCATCTTCTTCTAACCCCTATAATCAGATGGAGAAACCATCACCTTTCTATAAGCTGGGCTACTCTAGTTTTTCCTATTTTGTGCCAAAGATGAAATTCTCGAGGGCAAATTTGCCTCCTACTGTATCGGATATGAAGACGGCAGAAATACAGGCAAAAAATTATATCTGAAATTGGATCTGAGCAGCATTGTCCTCCGTAATTCAGGAGAAGAGGCTGCTAAGGAGACCACCACGCCGAATGAAAGAGATAAATCGGTTGCACCAGAAACTGTTCCAACCACCGAAGCTGTATAGAAGCAAGCTGAAGAAGAAGTCGATTGGTGACCGACATATCTTTTTTTTATAATCGGATAATTAAGTTCAATTTTATGATCAGACCTCGAGATCCAATTTTGTAATCTCTTCTTTAATGAATAAAAAAAAAATTTAAGTATAGAATGTTGGTGAACTTAGGCGATTTCATGCATGTATTTTAAAATTTTTTTGAATAAATTATAGCGAAAGTCAATTAAATTAATCAAATTAATTTAACATACATATGATCTAATCATCAAATCAACCTATTTTAGGATCTATGACATGATATGTTGCATATAAAATCTGAAAAATATTGAAGATAAAATCAGCATGCATGCATGTGGGCAGTAGATCATATCTACTTCTAATCTGAGTTCAGAACTCGATACCTTTGCATAGATCGATGATCACACTGCTGAGAGATATGGTGAAGAAGATCCTTGCAGGTTACTCATAGCCGCACATACATCCAACCTCTATGAAAAATTCACTCGAAGCTCCAATATGATCGATCCTCTCAGGAGTGCTAGCTCGCGCAAAGATTTTCTTCTTGACTGATCTGGATCTTTTCTTCAAATCTCTGAAATCTTTTCAGAGATTGAAGATAGACTTCTGGAGGAGATTAAGAGGTAGAAAAAAGATGGAGAGAAAAATAAATATTTTCTTATTTTTTCTCTCTTCCCAAACCCAAAGGTATAAAATCCTAGAAAATAGATTTTGTGCACACCCCAAGAAGAACTCTCCTCTTCTTTTTCATGCCAGAAATCCATGCCCAACTCCTTTCAACATAAAGGCCTCTCTCTTAGGTCCCTTACATGCATAAGAATGAAATAAAACTCCTTTTATTTCAACATGTAAAGAGGTAGGATAAAGAGTCCTAGAGATCATGGACTCTTGATGTATTGTCGCCCCTACTCAAAAATTCATATCAAAATATGCCAAGAAAATATGGGATGCCTCTGTTGGATGTATGCCCTAAAAGCCAATCTTGACTAACGTATTTCATATTTCTAGAACATGATTTTGTACTTATTGGGTGTTTATATTACCGTTCATATTATATGTATCCATGAATCATCCAAGGGATTAACAAGATGATGACACATATTCTCAAAGAGTTGAGAATTTGAGACATGTGTCATTGATGGTTAATTTTAAAATTACTCCTGATCATAAAATCATCATGAGGATGGTGATTGATTCAGATAGATTAGTGCACGGATCACTTTCTTCGGACAGATAAGTCTCGAGTCTGCGGTGTAGTGATACTAGAGTAAAAGTACAGATGGTTGTTAGAGAACAACTAGCACTGAGTGTAACCAACACAAGAAGTCACATGGATGTCTGCTCACTTGTTAGTGACTTTCTTGATGCTGCAGTGGTGTAACTGATCCTTTAACCTGAGATAGTACTACTACTCGCAGTGAGACTGCTGGAGTTTGATTGATACATAAATATGAGTTCTTATAGTAGATGTTAGTGACATTTGATCTACTGTAGGAGTAGGGTAAGTATCAAGATAGAATCTATCGATCCTAGTAGAAGAAAGTAGTCCTATGGGATTTAAGAAGCTGAGTCTTTAAGTCTATGACCATAGCAAAGTGATTAATGAAAAAGAGTTTCTATAAGAATCACATATGGACTCGAGCTGATTGAATCTATCATTTGACTAATGATAAAATTTGATGATTCATCCATGACCTGTCATCTAGTCGAAACTCACGATAGAGGGACGGTATCATATGTTAACTGCACCTAGAGGTTCATCATCTTTTATTCTGCTGGATTGCCACTATATACTGCTAGATGTCACTGATAAATTGTGAGATCCACGAGCATCATCTTGATGATCGATGATCTTTAATGGATAGAGTTGGAATGATTCTAATCTATTGAAAAAAGTTTCAATGATATTATGAGAGGGATCACAATATATCTCATTATCAGACAGAATAGAATCTATGGAGTTACACACAAAGAGACTTTTGACTAATCAGATGGTTGAATTACGATTATGAATTGTGATAGGATTTAATTATTAATTTGATTGATGATTAATCCAATGCAAAAGTGATAATTAAGTAACTCACTAAAGAGTTAGTGAGTAATAGGAAGATTAATTAACAATTAGATTGCTAATTGATTCAATTTGATTAAGCAATGGGGCTTATATCAAGTCTAATTAAATTAAATTTAATTTGACTTGACATGAGTTTGATTTGATCAAACCTAATTGGATTATGAGATAACCAAATTACATAGGAGAATGATTTCTTGTTGAATTAAGATTTGAATTTGATTTAATTTCTAATTAGACTAAGATCTAAACAAGTATGTTTGAGTTTCTATTTGGACTAAAAATTCTCATCTTCATGGGTGCACCAAATGCTAATTGGATTAGGATTAAATTGAGTTGAACTCAAGCACCAAGAGAGAGTCCAAAAGGTTAGGTGACATCTAATCTAAATAGTTTGAGCTCCTAATCAGATTTGAATTTCTATCTATTTGGGTCTAATCAATTTCAAATATGATTAAAATTGGTTAGAATTTAAATTGATTTAAATCAACTACTAAAAGAAGAGTCCCATGAAGTTAAAACTCTCTCTTTTCATGCGCCAAATACAAGCCCCAGCCCACCTTTTATTAGCACCTATTTTCTCTCTTTTGCGTGAGGTATGATGTGTGAAAGGAGTTCACGCCATCACCTTTTTCTGTGAGATATGGAGTGCACAAAAATAAGGAAGAGTGGGCGGCATTAAAAATTAGAGTCCTAGGTGAATTAGACTCTTATCTTCCTACCCAAAACCTTATCCCCTTTGCCTATTTAAACGTGGGCCCTATAGGGCGTTAAAGGGCTGAGAAGAGATCAAGTTTGGATGCCAAAATCAGAGGAGAGGCGTGTGTGAAATCATTGGAGAAAAAAGGAGCGCACGAGATGAAGGAAGGGCATGAGGTTTGGTTCATATCCTTTCTTTCTTACCAACAATCAAAAGTTAGTTGTTAGGACATCTTCTCTTTCATCTTTTGTCCTAGTTTGGACATGATTTTTCCTCTCCTCTTTGTCCAAGAGTTGGACAAAACTTCTTACATCTCTAGTGTAGAGATTTGATGTATGGATTTTAGGAAGAAAAGAAAAGAAAGCATTCTTTTTATGATCTCTAGTCTAGAGATCATCATCCTCCTATTTTCTTCTTCTTCTCTAAGAATGTCTTGAGAAAAAAGAAGATTTTCAACCATCAAGATGCGATCTCTGTAAGAAAGCTAGCACCCCGTTGAGATCAATAAGCTTCTAATCAGATCGAAGTCTCGTGTGGATACTCGTAGAGGTCGGATACTTATGCGATTTTAAGAGACCTTCGGAAGATATCCATGATCATTAGTTCGCGATGAAGATCGACTCGTGCCAAGGTATGAAGTTTATTTATTTTTATCTATTTAATTTTTATATCTGAATCCTATCTCACATATGTCGATCTTATTTATGATTTTAAAATTTGATCTTATGCATGCTTAGATTAAATTAGATTTAATCTGAATTTTTAAATTTTCACTGCATACTCGTTTTGAAAAATTTTCGTATGCATGAAATCATAAAACTCCAATAGTGATATCAGAGTCACATCGTATGCATGAGATTAGGATTTAGTTCTGAAATCTGTAGAGAAAAATTTTAGATCTGAAAGTTTTTGAGTCGTTCTGACATAAGGTTGTCCTGGCATAACTTGTTATGCTGTATGGTTGTCCTAAAATGATGTTAAAATTTTTAATTAAATAAAATTTTAAATCTAATTTTTCTACATATATGTGATGTATGTTTTATCGTTTAGATCTAAAAAGAATTTTGAGATCTATTTTGATTCGTATATATGATATATGAAAGTATGTTTAGAGCTGAAATTTATTTCTATGATCTGAACTTATTCATATATGTGATATATATTTATATATTTGATCTGAAATTATTTTGAGATTAAAACATACTTTTCATGCAAAAAATTTAGGTCTAAAAATTTAAATTTAAAATTTAAAATTAGTATTTGTGCATGAAGGATTGGTCATGGGTAGATCAAATTAGGTCATGTAATTAGATTACATCTAGAATTTCTGATTTGATCATATTAGATCTAAATCAATTTAGCAGTTGATCAAATCGAGTCAAATATTGATTAGGATTAGGTTAATAGAGCTTAAGATCATACAATTATTGTTAATCGAATCGATTGACACTCATATATTGAATCGATTAATCTAAGGACCTAATTCGGCTTTATGGCTCGAATCTGATTCATCTAAGCTAACCTATTCGGATCAATTAATCAATTGGTGTCTAAGATAAATAATTGAAAGGTGGTTATTTAATTAATTTTGTTCGCTGATCTGGCTAATTTATTGATGTCTAAGGAAAGTAACAGGGGACCCCCATTAATCTCTACTTACCTGATCAATTTGAAAGATTGAGTCTCAAATATGGTTACTTGACGATTTGATTTAGTCTATGCCAATTAGATCAGTCATATGATGATTGATTAGATGAGATCTAAACCAAAATCTCTCCATAAATATTAAGTCCAATGATCTTTCACCGTTGTAGATGTGCGGACGTGCTACTGACGTTGATTGTTCTTGGCTGATCACAGTGGTTCAGTTGCATCGAAAATATGCAACCATTCTATTAGCAAAGAGTGGCTCCAAGATAAAGATGGAGTTAGACCCAATAACTATTAGATGAGAGATCCAATGATAGTTTTGTACCTGCTTGTGAACGGTGAGTCTGACTTAACTAAGGAGTGTGGGCAATAACTGTTAGGTGAGCCCACATGACTTAGAGATCAAGTCGCTGCAACATGCTTAGAGAAGCATCTGGATAAAGAGTTGTCCACACATCGATGTTTGTGTTACCAATAACTATTAGGTGAGGTGCATGATATTGATGGGACCGCAGCACCCACTAAAAATTCAGTTATTATGTTAGAATTTTTATTTCTCCATCCGGAGAGTGTGGGAGATCTGATAAAATAGTGAGAGCCTTTTACATCTAAAAATCTCTAGAATAAATTATAAAATAAGTACAAACATCCAATTAGAATTTTTACTCTCTGATGTTTATTGTGTCAGCTTCCAATCCTCTAGCTCAAATCCTAGATATCAACTGATTAATCGAAATCAATTATATAGACTGGCTCACAAATCTAAGAATCATTCTTAAGTTTTAAAAAAATTAAACAATATTTTCTACCAGATTATTCTGATGTTAACAACCTGTCCAACCCAAAGTCAACGAGCTATACTTGACGAGTGGATGGACAATGATAATAAAGATAGGTGCTATATATTGAAGTCCATGTTAGATGAACTCCAACATATGCATGAGTACATGTACACTGTCAACGACACATTGATTCATCTACAAGTATTGTGAGGTGATCAAAGTCGCACAGTGCATGAGATGCATGATGGGCAGTCAAGTCTATGATCGTTATTTGATAATGATCAAGAACATTAAGGAGCTTGAAAGGCTCGATATGACCATGCATAAGGAATTGCTTGTGGATTTGATCCTGCGATTCCTGTTTAGTTTATATGGATAGTTTATGATAAACTACCATATGAAAGACCATCTTGGCATCTTATCTGAATTGGTCAAATTATTACAAACAAAGGAACCTTGAAAAGTTCAGAGATAAATACTTGGAGAGCCTAAAGAAATAAGGACATGCCTAGAGTAAGCTTGTTTAAATTGCTCAATAATATCTTTACGATTTTTTCTTCTCCCAGTTGAGTTTTAGACTCTAGTGATTTTTATGCATAGAGTCTATGGGAAGGTAG
The DNA here is from genome assembly GCF_000442705.2 of Elaeis guineensis. Classification (NCBI taxonomy): domain Eukaryota; kingdom Viridiplantae; phylum Streptophyta; class Magnoliopsida; order Arecales; family Arecaceae; genus Elaeis; species Elaeis guineensis. The sequence goes on along the minus strand of NC_026000.2, from coordinate 135,925,754 downwards.
AGGGCTGAGGAAGTAATCCTTAAAATTGGCAATAGGATAAGAGTTGCTGCTGTGACCATGGATATCTATCCTTTGTGATTATCGTTTGGATTTAGTTCTTAGAGGCAGTCTCTATTATTTGCATGGTGATGCATTTATGAACTTAATTGAGCAAGCAGTGAATGTCATTGGATCTGAGAGATCCAAAGTTGAGATGAACTTCAAAGTATATGTGGAACTTTAGGCTAAGTCATATAGGAGAAGAAATGATTAACAAACTGAAGAAATATAGGCCTTTGGGCTCATTGACTGTTGAGTCATATCTAGTTTGTGCATTATCTCTTTGAGAAAAAATGAACGAGCTACTCTTATGAAACAAGAGAAAAAGAACCATTGAGATATTTATTCTAGTACATATTTGATGTGTGTAGCCCATTTGATGTGCTAACAAAGGAGTCGTCTCTACTTCATTACCTTTACCGATGATCAATCATGGTATGGATAAGTATATGAGATACAAATCTGAAATTTTTAAAAAGTTCAAAGAGTTTAGATGTAAATAGAAAAATAAATTAAAATTTTTTTAAAGATACTTCGATCTGATCGAGGATGTAATATCAAAGAAAAAAAATTTTAATTATCTCATAGCATGGCATAGTTTCATATTGGACCCCTCTTAGTACATCTCAGCTCAACGAGATAATTAAGAAGAGTTATAGGACTGTATGAGATATGGTCTGGTCCATGATGGACTTTACTGATTTATTTTTATTTCCTTAGGGATATGCTTTATTTCTATGAAATTGGATTTTCTTTAAATATGTTTCTACCACACCGTATGAGATATGGGATGGTGAGAACTGAATATTGGTTATTTGAGATCCAAAGATATTCAGCCTGTGTCAAGGACAGTAGGTGGAATGTTAGAGGATAGGTCTATAAAGCTCATCCTAAAAGAGGTTGGGATACTACTTTTCTTCTGAAAGGATTACAATATAATTGTAACCTGACATGCTATCCTTTTAAAAAATTATTTAATCAAGATGAAACAGTGGGAGAAAAGTTAAGCTCGAAGAGAGTGTCTCTGAAAAGCAGCGAGCTATAGGACCTAAAGAACCTATTCATAATGAGCCAGTATACATATATTCCTCCTCCACCTCATACATACAATAGGAACTTTCATCCTCTCGAAAGGTACCTGGGTATGCTTAACCGAGGATGTAGAGAAAAATCATTTCTCATGAAAAATAGGGAACATAGAGATGATCCCAAAATCTACAACGAGGTGATGTTAGATATCGACTCTAAGAAAATGACATGAAATAGCTTGCCTGAGTAGATATCTTTTGAAGATTTCTATATGGAATAGCTTATGGATTTCACTTCTTGTAATAAGTGATCACAAAATCTGCAATAATCTTAGAGTTGAAATATTCATTTCGATGATATGATCAAATTATTTGATAAAAAATGAAGAATTATGTGCTTCCAAAAGGGTCAATGGGAGTATCCAATACTTACATCGGTTAAAATATGGTTGTATATAGAATTCTTCATAAAAGACATAAAGCAAATATCTTTAAAATATATAGAGATAGATACAATTGGATGCTTGTGTTTTCACAGAAAGTACAGAGACTAGATGCTGAAAGGGTTCAGTATAAAAATTTCGAAGAGGGATCTGCTACCTTCTTGGGCATAGATGTATGCCATGTAATGTACTTGAACTGATATAGTTAATATTATGAAGTCACGAGTAGATATCAGTTGTATCCAAACTGAGAGTGCTAGATTGTTGTGAAAATATTCTTAAGTACTTGAGAAGAACTAAAAATTTATTCTTAATTTTTGGAGAAGGATCCAAGCTAGGAGTGGGAGGATACATCAATTTAGATTTTATGTCTGAAGTTGATAGTAGAATATCTACATCATGGGGTGTGTTCCTATGTCGATATCTTGAAAGAGTTTCAAATAATCGATCGATGGAAGCTGAGTACACTGTAGATATGTAGGATTCATTCTGATTCTAATATTAGTTGCTGAACTGGATGTCATGCCATCAGATGCCATGACACTATGCTGCAAAAATAATGGCACCATAGTCCTTGCTATGGAGCCTAGGTCTCACCAGATATTCAAACACATAGAGCAGCAGAACATGCGACTACCTCAAGTAAAAATATATAGAGGTGCAGAGAGCAAACTCTACATGAGATATGGATGACTCACTGATAAGTCACTTAGCTAGCCAAATACTAAAGCCTATCTTGAGAAGATGGGGCTTAGTATATGGCAGATTGACTTTAGTGCAAGTGAGAGATTATTGAATGTATGTCCTAAAAGTCAATCTTGACTGACACATATCATATTTTTAAGACATAATTTTATATTTATTGGGTATTTATATTATCATTCATGTTATATGTGTCTATGAATCATCCAAGGGATTAACAAGATAATGACACATATTCTCAAAGAGTTGAGAATTTGAGACATGTGTCATTGGTGATTAATTTCTAAATTGCTCCTAATCATAAGATCATCATGGGGATGGTGATTGATCCAAATAGACCAGCACACGGATTGCTTCTTTTGGACAGATGAATCTCGAGTCTGTGGTGTAGTGATATTGGAGTGAGAGTGCAAATAGTTGTTAGAGAATAACTAGTTCTGAGCGTGACCAATATGAGAAGTCATATGGATGTCTGCTCACTCGTTAGTGACTTTCTCGATGCTGCAGTGGTGTAACTGATCCTTTGATCTGAGATAATACTACTACTCGCAGTGAGGCTGCTGAAGTGTGATTGATACATAAATATGGGTCTCAATGAATCCTTGTAGTAGATATGGATGATAATTGGTCTACTGTAGGATTAGGATGTGCATCAAAATAAAATCTATCGACCCTAAAAGAAAGGAGTAGTCCTATGAGATTTAAGAAGCTGAGTTTTAAGTCTATAGCCATAGCAAAGTGATTAATAGAAAAAAAATTTTATGAGAATCACATATGGACTCGAGCTGATTGAATCTATCATATGACCGATAATGAGGTTTGATAAGTCATCCATGATCTGCCATCTGGTCGGAACTCACGATAGAGGGACTGTATCATATGTTAACTACACCTAGAGGTTCATCACTTTTTATTCTGCTGTGTTGTCACTACATACTGCTAGGTGTCACTAGTAGATTGTGAGACCCACCAGCATCATCTTGATGATTGAAGATCCTTAGTAGGCAGAGTTGGAATGGTTCCAATCCATTGAAAAGAGTTTCAATGATATTGTGATAACGATCACAATATATCTCACTATCAGACAGAATAGAACCTATGAGGTCACGCACAAAAAAATTTTTGACTGATCAAATGGTTGAATTATGATTATGAATCATGATATGATTTGATTATCAATTTGATTGATAATTAATCTAATGCAAAAGTTACAATTAAGTAACTCGCTAAAGAGTTAGTGAGTTATAGGAGGATTAATTAGCAATTGAATTGCTAATTGACTCAATTTGATTAAGCAATGGAATTTGTATCAAGTCTAATTAAATTGAATTTAATTTGACTTGATATGGATTTGATTTGATCAAACCTAATTGGGTTATGAGATAACTAAATTGTATGAGAGAATGATTCCTTATTGAATTAGGATTTAGGTTTGACTTAATTTCTAATTAGACTAGGATCTAAACAACTATGTTTGAGTTTCTATTTGGACTAAAAATTCTTATCTTCATGAGTGCACCAAATCCTAATTGGATTAGGATTAACTTGAGTTTGACTCAAGCACCAAGAGAGAGTCCAAAAGGACTAGAACTCCTTCCCTAATTAGATGATATCTAATCTAAATAGTTTGGACTCCTAATCAGATTTAGATTTTTATCTATTTAGGTCTAATTAATTTTTAATATGATTAGAATTGATTAGAGTTTAAATTGGTTTAAATCAGTCACCTAAAGAAGAGTCCCATGAAGTTAAAACTCTCCCTTTTCATGCACCAAATACAAGCCCCATGCCCACCTTTTATTAGCACCTATTTTCTCTCTTTTACATGAGCTATGATACATGAAAGGAGTTTACACCATCACCTTTTTTCGTGAGATATGGGGCACACAAAAATAAGGAAGAGTGGGCGGCATAAAAAATTAGAGTCCTAGGTGAATTGGACTCTTATCTTCCTACCCAAAACCTTATCCCTTTGCCTATTTAAACGTGGGTCCTATGGGGTGTTAAAGGGCTAAGAAAAGGTCAAGTTTGCACACTAATATCAGAGGAGAGGCATGCATGAAATCATTGGAGAAAAAGGGAGCGCACGAGATGAAGGAAGGGCATGAGGCTTGGTTCATATCCTTTCTTTCTTACCAACAACCAAAAGTTGGTTGTTAGGACATCTTCTTTCCTATCTTTTATCCTAGTTTGGATATAATTTTTCTTCTCTTCTTTGTCTAAGAGTTGGATAAAAATTTTTATATCTCTAGTATAGAGATTTGGTGTATGGGTTTTAGGAAGAAAAAAGAAAAAAGGGTTATTCTCATGATCTCTAGTATAGAGATCATCATCCTTCTATTTTCTTCTTCTTCTCTAAGAGTGTCTTAAGAGAAAAGAAGATTTTCAACCATTAAGATGTGATCGCTGCTAGGGAGCTAGTATTCCAGTGATCAATAAGCTTCCGATCAGATTGAAGTCTCATGTAGATACTCGTAGAGATCGGATACTTGTGCGGCTTCAAGGGACCTTCGGAAGACATCCATGATCATCAGTTCGCAGCGAAGATCGACTCATACCAAGGTATAAAGTTTATTTATTTTTTTATTTAATTTTTATATCTGAATCCTATCTCACATATGTCGATCTTATTTATAATTTTAAGATTTGATCTTATGCATGCTTAGATTAAATTAGATTTAATCTGAATTTTTAAATTTTTACTACATACTTATTTTGAAAAATTTTCGTATGCATGAAACTATGAAACTCCAACAGTCCCTTCTCATATTTTTTTATAGTAAATCAGTTCTCCAACTGATCTTCCATAAAAAATCTCCTCAAAATGTCGCACATATAAAAAGAAAAAAATAAGTTGGCATGGAGAGGTTGATTTGGATAAGAACAGACTCTCTTGATAAGAAATATTTTGAAATTTAATTTTAAAATCTTTCTTTTATCAAAACTAAATCAAATTTGAAAGTAAGATAGAGAGGGAGAAGAACTCTTTAGCATGAAAAAATTTCAAGCAAAAATTATTTGTGCTTGGAGATGGATGCCGTCAAACTGGGAGGCGCATGGGAGAAGAGTCCAATCCTATATGGACTCTTTATTTCTTTATTTGAATCCAAACCAAATCACATCTGATTTAGTCCAAATAAAATATATGAAATCCAATCTAATTATGTTCATAAATTTTTAAGTAAATTCTAATCAAATTAAGAATTGATTGAACCAAAGTCCTGATCAAATCAGAGATAATTCTTTCTTAGCGATTAGGTCATCTCATAATCTAATCGGGTCAAACCTAATTGAATCCAATTCAATTAGATTTTATTTAATCCTCTTCACTCAATCAAATTGAGCTAATCAGTAATGTAATTGCTAATTAATCCTTCATTAATTCACTAATACTTAATGAATAAATTTATTACAACTTTTGTATAAGGTTAATCATCAATCGAATTAACGATTAAGCCCTTGAATGATTCTCAATCGTTGAACAACCACATGATCAGTCAGAAACTTCTTTTGAGTGTGACCCCATAGGTTCGAACCTAAGCCAGTAGCACAGGAACAACTTTGTGAACCAATCGATGTAACCATCTAGCAATAGTGACCCAACGTCCAGATAGATCAAATGAAGGCGAACCAACATTCAAAAATCTACTGGCGTATGGTTACTATATAATTCATCCCTTTGACCCTAATGCTCAATGATGACCTAGGATTTAACTATTAAACCTAGATAAGTCATCCACATTGTATTTCAACCTTTTTCAAATCCATCATATGGATTATTCGAGCTCAGATTTTACTAAATTGAAATATATTGATATATTAACTCCTACTAATTCGGAGGGATCAATCCCATCTTGACTCATGCACCGACTTGACAAGTATTTGACTACATTTAGAAACCTTCTATCACTGAATTATAAACTCAGATAATCCGACATCAAAATATAGTGAGTTGCTTGCAAGTCATCGTGGAGATCTCAGGTCGGAGAGATACTTATATCCATATCCTTCACAAGCTATCCTTGACAGCAGAGTACTCCGTAGTTGGTCACGTTCAGTGACGATGTACTCCTACATCTCACCTGTATTCCATACCAGTGTCTTTATACTATTTGGTTACGAGGACAACCAACGCATGTGGCACACAACGACCTACACTTGATATCGCTATCGTCCTATTAATAGCATATCGTTTGGTCACGAACTAGTTTAAGGATTACGTGATAAATCCTTCTTTATCGATCAAAATAATCTTAAGAACTTCATCACAATATAGGAGTTCGTTAGAAGATGTAACATTGTGATAAAAATGATCAAATAATTTTTATTATTTATCAATTCATATATAATTATAATTAGCACAATCATCAAACTATGGGCTTTATGACATATTTTTCAATAACTCCTACTTGGACTAAAGCCAATCAGTATAGTATTATATATCCATCTTCGATTTATCATCTCAGAACTCTCAGATACCGAGACTTTAGTAAATGGGTTGGTCACATTCTCCTTTCCATCGATCTTCTAAAGTTCGACGTCATCTTAACAGATTTTTTGAATAAGGTGATAGCGATGCAAAATACTTAGTAAGCTGATGAAACTTCGGCTCCAAGGCATGAGCTATGGCTTGATGCTGTACCATATAGCAGAACAATCATTGGAGGGTGCCACTCCTAGCTTGTCAGTGAACCTGCACAATCACATAGCTTCTTTGTGAGCATCGAATTCTACAATGCATTCTGTCTTGTAAATTGAATTGGCTATATTTTTCTGCTTAGAATTTTTTCAGCAGATTGCTCCATTATTTAGGGTAAGGACGTATTCCGATATGTTCTTGCTATTATTATATCCAACTAAAAATTAAAGTCATACTCTAAAAATTTTAAGTCAGATTCTCCATAATCGAGTCATCGATCCTTAGTATTTCTCAAATACTTAAAGATGACTTTTTAGTGATTCTCATCCAGATCTTGCAGATATCCACTCACTACCCTAGTGAGTATACTATATCCGATCTCATATATGGTGTACATGATAGAATAAATTTTTATCATAAACACTCTATGTATGTTGGACTGAAAAAACTCAAGCAGCCTCTTAGATCTATCTCTATAAATCTTCATCTCTAGGATGAGATATGCTTTTTCCTAAGTTCTTTATGGAGAACTATGATAATAGCGAAACTTTTATTTTTTATAATGTAAGGAATGTCATTTTTGATTAAGAGAATTTTATTCACATACAAAATAAGAAATATACTCATAGAACTATTAACCCATTTGTATTTGTAGGGTTCTTCTTCGTTCTCAACAAAGCCATGCATTTTTATCACTTATCAAAATGCATGTTTCAACTTTGAAATATTTAGCATTATCTTAGGAGAAAATGTCTCATTATGGTCAATACCATAATATTAACGATATTCTTAGGCAATCAGATGAGCTTTGTAGGTCTCCACCATCTCGTCTATGCTCTCTGATCCTATTGAAGATCCACTTACATCCTATGAATTTTATCCCTTTGAGTAGATCAATGAGTGTCCATACACCATTGACCTTCCTGGACTCCATTTCGGATTTTATGGCTCCAAGTCATTAATCAGAGTCGAACCTCTACATGGCATCCATGTAGGTGATCAGATTCTTGTTGTTCTCATCGAGTTCAACAGCGATCATATCCCGAAACTAAAAACTGAAGTATCTATCCGACGGATGCGATACCATACCGAATCTCCTTAATGGTGCTTTTACAATAGATTTCAGATTTGATCTAATCAAATCCAGTTCTATGGGTTCACTAGATTGTGTCAGTTCTTCTATCTGTCAAACTTTATAAGTTTAATATTAAAGACATCAGTACCTTTTTCAAGGTATTCCTTTTCTGAAAAGAATACTGAACAACTCTTGTTCTTTAGCAAGATAGAAGTAATATCCCCTAGATTCTTTAGGATTATCCTATAAAAATATATATAGTATCGAGATCCAAGCTAATTGGTCTGCAATTGCTTGACATAAATCAAATACTCTCAAATCCTAAGATAAGAGAATATCAGCTTACGCCTAATCCATATCTCATGTGGAGTCATTGAGATTGATTAATTCAGAATCTAGTTCAGAACATAACAAGCAGTCTCAAGAGTATAATCTTAAAAGGAGAATGACAGATTTGTAAACCCCATCATGGATCAAACTATGTTTAACAAAGTTGATTCTAATAAGAGAAAATCTTTATTCTCTTCTAGATATATCAAAAAATCTCACCGAAAGGGTATTCTCCTCTTTGATCTGACCGAAGAGTTTCAATGCTCTTTCTAATTTATTTCTCTATCTTATTATAGAATTATTTAAATATTTTAAATAATTTAAATTTATGACAAATATATTCATAGATCCAATACATCAATATGTATCAGATTCAGAACATCATTGGCTTGTTTATTTTTTTCAGCAAAAGATGATTCGATCATCTTACTTAAAAGATAGGATTGACAGGTTGACAGTGATTCACAATAATTAACTTTGAGAATTATCTCCAGTTGATCATATTCTTATAAAATGATCGAGCTAAATTGCCAAAAATAGACATTTGTGACATAATCTACTTTAGAATGTTTGATTAATGTGTACATTATACTAACAGATTGTGACCTTTCGTAAATGCCATTTCTTAGTTGTCCACATGATTTTAAAATCATTCATAATGATATCATAAAAATTATTAGATAATAGTGATAATCACTAAAAGAATATTATTAGAATTGAAAATAAGCTCGATGATTCTTAAAATCAGAATTAGAACATAACTTCTATCTCCAACATTCAAGAATCTCTTACTGTTTTTAAACTTTCTACTAATCTGAAGTTATTACAATAATTTACATGGACTTTCGATATCCAATATCAAGATAGTAGTGTCACAGAGAAAGAAATCACAAGGTGTTATTATATAAGTACCTTGTCCAGCAATTCTTTGTTGATTTTTCTTCCTTAGTCTGTTCAGATCAAGGGACTCTGCCAGGCAAGGTTAATCTTAAACTCCTTTGTCAGTTCAAGCTCCTCAACCCAAGCATGACTCTTTAGCATATTTTTTCTTTTCTTTCTCAAAGAATTATTATCCCACTGAAGATACATCTTCAGAGGTGCAAAAAAACTCCTTTAACATTTGAAGAATTTTCTCCCACTGAGCATTATCAAATTTACAACTAAATTTATGATTTTTCACTGCTCTCAAAAAAAATCACACAGTGATATGATCATTTGGCCACTTCTAATAAGTGCCTTTGATCGCATCATATGTGTTGGATGTGAAAACTTTATGTGCTGGATCCATAATCATATTTAGGATCTATTCGTGCTCTAGAACTATTGACAATTTTCGATACTATTTATCGAAGTTGAGTTCTATAAATAAATCACTGTCAAACAATGAATGGAGCAACGAACATCTAGCCATAACTGAAAGAAAAACACAAAATCTCTATGTCTATAAATTGATTAAACCTAAAAACTTGGATTTTAGTCTAAAAATTTTTTCATTATTTTAGTCAAATTGGTAGCCTCTATCTCCAATCCGAAAAATTATCTTAATTTCTTAGTGGATACTAGAATCCACACAGACTGCATACAGATCCGAAGATGGCTCGATCAACCCATATGCACCTATGGATAGGTTCTCAATTAATTATTTTTTTAAATAATTTTTAGTAATTAATTTCATCCTAGATTTCATTTCAGTAGGCGATGGGTCTCCACTAAAAATTTTGGTTAGGTCAAACCATTAACATGAACCTACTCAGTATTTCTAACTAATGAATGATCAGATCTGAGGATGACTCGATCAATCCAACCATCATTAGATAATACAATAAAATCATCATATGATGAATGATAATTCCATCATTCAGAGAAAACATCAGGCGGATGGTGCCTGCAATATCAATCGAAAATAATAGACCCATTATCATTCACCTTAATGTGAGGCTATGATCTAGTTATCTCTATAACTAGCTCATTTTATGGACCTAATAATTTAGAAGATTTAAGAATCAATTTAGAGAAGAGATGAGAGAAGATCAATCAGTAAACCACAATCCTTCCACTAACTTCACTAAGTCATTGAATTGGATTAGAGTCATGCTGGTTGAAATGGCACCTAAATCAATCACACTGATCAACCTTAATGACATCGGTCAACTCGAATCATTTAGCGATCCAATCAAGACATAATCCATCAAATTGGCCAGATAAGTGAGATCGGTGTGAAGGTCTGCTAAGCTTGTCTTAGACACCATCAAAATGACCAGATAAGCCGTTTCTCATTAAAAACTATCGGTCGAAATGCCAAATATACCTTAGACACTAATTAGTTAATTAGTTTTGATTTGACCAACCTAATGATTCGGATTCAACCATTGAGCCACAATCAAGGTCCATTTGGTCTAATTAAAGACATAGACTTGACCATCTATAATTATTGTATTAAAAAAATTTTGATTAATCTAATTCAATATCTGATTAGATTTAATCAATTTTTCTACATAATCAATTAATTCTTTGATTCTAATCTTAGGTCTAAACTAATTAAAAGGATCTGATTTGAGCTAACCCATGCTCCCATATTTTATGCAATGTCATTAAATCTTTAATTCATAATTTTAGATCTAATTGATTCTACACTCAATTCTCAATTAAGTTTCAACATTAAAATAGATTTAGATTTAAGTTTGAAACAATTTTAATCTTTTCATTTTGTAAATAATTTACAATAAATGTTATGCAAAGATTTTCTACTCTGAAACTGGGTCGACTCAATCAACATTGAGCCAGCTACATAAAAGGACCGGGTCAACTCAGTTGAAAACTGGATCGACTCAGTGATTTTGCGAGCACATTTCAGATTTAAAAAATCTTGCATAATCTTAAAATAAAATCAATCATAAACACCTTTTAGATCATATCTAAAATTTTTTATGATTCGAGATTTTATTTTTTTATGATTAAAATAATTTTAATCATATAGATTAGATGTCTTACATTTCATATAACTTTGTATCACATACAACAAATCTAGGATTTCAAGATCTAGGATTTTGCAGAAAAGTAAGTTCTTCCTTTCGCGTTCTTCTTCATGAGATTTAATCACATGGCATCCTTACACGTCATAAAAGTACCCCATCGAATGAAAAGAGAGGGTCTTTAAAATCTTCTTACTCTTATGATCGGACGGTCTGATGATCAACTCAATCCAAATATTTGCTAATCGGATCATCTAATCTAATCACATATCACATATGCATGAATTTAGATCCAATCTAAATTACATCAGATCTGATCACAATCTTAGATCATATCTAAATCAGATCATAAACATCATATGCATGATATAAAATCAGATTTTATCAAAAATCAGTACAAACTAGGATAACTTTTTCACTGTAAGGAGTAAACCCTACAGTAAGACAACCTTATGTCAGTTTGTGCGATCAACCATTAATTAAATTTAGATCAAAATATCATATATCAGATCTAAATAAAATTTAAATTTAATATACACATAAATCATGTCATAACGAACCTAAGCTCTGATACCACTGTTGGTGAACTTAGACGATTTCATGCATGTATTTCAAAATTTTTTCAAATAAATTACAACAAAAGTCAATTAGATTAATCAAATTAATCTAATATACATATGATCTAATCATCAAATCAACCTACTCTAGGATCTATGATATGATATATTGCATATAAAATCTAAAAAATACTGAAGATAAAATCAGCATGCATGTATGTGAGCAGTAGATCACATCTACTTCTAATGTGAGTTCAGAACTCGATACCTTTACATGGATTGATGATCACCACTATTGAGAGATATGGTGAAGGAGATCTTTATTAGTTGCTCGTAGCAGCACACGCATCCAGTCTCTATAAAAAATTCACTCAAAGCCCCAATCTGATCGGTCTTCTCAGGAGTGCTAGCTCGCACAAAGACCTTCTTCTTGGCAAATGTAGATCCTTTCTTTAAATCTCTAAAATCTTTTCAGAAATTGAAGATGGACTTCTGGAGGAGATTAAGAAGTAGAAGAAAGATGGAGTGAAAAATAATTTTTTTCTTTTTTTTTTTCTCTTTCCAAAACTAAAGGTATAAAATCCTACAAAATAGATTTTGCACACACCCTAAGAAGAAGGACTCTCCTCTTCTTTTTCATGCTAGGAACCGATGCCTAACTCCTTTCAATTTGAAGACCTCTCTATCAGGTCTCTTACATGCACAAGAATGAAATAAAACTCATTTTATTTCAATGTGTAAGGAGGTGGGATGAAGAGTCCTAGAGATCATGGACTCTTGATGTGTTCCCTACTCAAAAATTCATACCAAAATATGTCAAAAAAATATGGGAGGCCCCTTCCCATATTTTTTCATGATAAATCAATTCTCTAACTAGTCTTTCACAAAAAAAATCTTCAAAATGTCACACATATAAGGAGAAAAAAATAAGTTGGAGTGGAGAGGTTGATTTGGATAAGAACAGACTCTCTTAATAAGAAATATTTTGAAATCTAATTTCAAAATTTTTTTATCTAAATCAAATCAGATTTGGATGTGAGATAGAGAGGGAGAAGAAATCTTTAGCATGAAAAAATCTCATGCAAAAACTATTTGTGCGTGAAGATGGATGGCATCAAAGTGGGAGGAGCATGGGAGAAGAGCCCAATCCTATATAGACTCTTTATTTTCTTATTTGAATCCAAATCAAATCACATCTAGCTTAGCCAAAATAAAATAGATTAAATCTAATCTAATTAAGTTCATAAATTTTTAATCAAATTCTAATCAAATTAGAAATTGATTGAATCAAAATTCTGATCAAATCAGGGACAATTCTCCCTTAGCGATTAGGTCATCTCGTAACCTAATCAGGTCAAACCTAATTGAATCCAATTCAATTAGATTTTATTTAATCCTCTTCACTTAATTAAATTAAGCTAATCAATAATCTAATTATTAATTAATCTTCTATTAATTCACTAATACTTAGTGAATAAATTTATTATAACTTTTACATAAGATTAATCATCAATCGAATTGACGATTAAGCCCTTGAACGATTCTCAATCATTGATCAACCACATGATCAATCAGAAATTTCTTTTGAGTGTGACCTATAGGTTCAAACCTAAGCTGGTAGCACAAGAATAACTTTCTGAATCAATCAATATAACCATCTAGCAATGATGACCCAGCGTCTGGATAGGTCGAATGAAGGTGAAGCAACATTCAAGAACCTACTGATGTATGGTCACCATATAATTCATCTCTTTGATCTTAATTCTCAAGGATGACCTAGGATTTAACTGTTAATCCTAGATAAGTTATCCATATTATATTTCAATCTTTTTTAAATCCATCACATGGATTACTCGAGCTCAGATTTTGCTAAATTGAAATACATTGATACATTAACTCCTACTAATTCGAAGGGATCAATCCCATCTTGACTCATGCACTGACTTGACAAGTACTTGACTACATCCAAAAATCTTCGATCACTGAATTATAAACTCAGATAGTCCGACATCAAAGTACAGTGAGTTGCTTGCAAGTCATCATGGTGATCTCAGGTCGGAGGGATACTTATATCCATACCCTTCGCGAGCTATCCTTGACAGCAGAGTGCTCTGTAGTTGGTCACGTTCAGTGACGATGTACTCTTACATCTCACCTGCGTGCCATACCAGTGTTTTCACACCATTTGATTACAAGGACAACCAATGCATATAGCACACAACGACCTACACTTGATATCGCTATCGTCCTAGTAATAGTGTATCATTTGGTCGCGAACTAGTTTAAGGATTATGCGATAAATCCTTCTTTATCGGTCAAAAAAATCCTAAGGACTTCATCACAACATAGGAGTTCGTTAGAAGATGTAATCTTGTGATGAAAAAGATCAAATAATTTTTATTATTTATCAATTTATATACAATTATAATTAGCACACTCATCAAACTATTAATTTTAGGACACATTTTCCAACATAAAATTTCTCTTTAATCTTGTACTATCAATGTCATTGAATAACAATCGGATTATCGATTATCCATCAATAAATTGAATGTTGACTAATAATCATAGTAGAATTCGTCTGCTAGTCGGGTATTAGCCGACTTTTAGTTTTTAGATTTTTTAAATATTTGATAGACGGTGGCAAACCGAATATCCTTCGACTGATCATAGTCAAATCGGTATATTTTTTATTCGATCAAAATGAGTCAGCATAATATTTTACTTAGCTAAAGCTAAGTCGGCATAAGTAGTCATTCGACTTAAGTCGATTTTTACAGTAAAAAATCGAGATGTAGTCAGTACAAACTGGCTAATTATTTATCGATTTGATGTCATCAATTGACTTAAGTCGATTTTTATAGTGAAAAATCGAGATGTAATCGGTACAAGTTGACTAATTATTTGTCGGTCTGGTGTCAATTTTGTAGATAACTTGTAAAAAACTAAAAATTTCAAGATTTAGAATCTCAATGTTTCATTCCGAATATGTCGTACATGTGAACAACTTTATTGATAGTATATTTTCAAATTATCGGCATTTCAAGTCCGAGGGATAGTTGTCCCATCGAGGGTTTCTAGTCGATATGCATCCGAACGAATTATCTTGATCATCTTGTAAGGTCCTTCTCAATTTGGAGATAATTTTTTTTTGTTCAGAGGCTTTGAAATTTCTGCCTTTCTTAGGACCAAGTCTCCTGGACGAAAGACTTTCGGTTTGACCTTTGCATTGTAATACCGAGCTACCCTCTGTCGATAAGCTGCCATCCAAACTTGAGTTTGCTATCAGATTTCTAAGAGTAAGTCTAGGTCGGCTCTCCGACATTCAAAATTACTCGGCTCATTATATTGTTTGACTCTCACTGATGGCAATCCGATCTTAAGTGAAATTATCACCTTAGTTTCATAGGCTAAGTTGAATGATGATTCTCCTGTCCGTATATGAGGAGTTATCTGATATGCCCATAAGATCGGATATAATTCTTCCACCCAGAGGTCTTTAACTTTATTCAATCTGATCTTGAGACCATGTAGAATTGTTCGGTTTGTCACCTCCACTTCACCATTGGATTGTGGATGATCGGCTAAGGTAAGTTTATGCGTAATATAAAATTTTACATAAATTTTTTTAAAATTTTGATTGTCAAATTGTCGATCATTATCGATGATGATGGTGTGTGGTAGACCGAATCTGCATATGATTGATTTCTGAATGAAATCTTCCATCTTACTTTCAGTGATTTATGCCAAGGGTTCAGCTTCCATCTATTTAGTGAAGTAATCAATGGTGATCACTATAAATTTTCTTTGACCAGATGCCAGAGGAAAATGATCAAGTATATCAATTCTCCATTGCATGAAAGGTCATGATGCAATAATTGATGTCAGCTGGTTGGCCGGTTGATGTTGTATGTTAGCATACTTCTGACATGGTTTACATCTTCAGACAAGTTCAGCTGCATCTTTCTTCATGGTGGGCCAATAATATCCTTATTGCAAGATTTTGTAAGCCAATAATTTATCCTCCAAATGATTTTCATAAATTTCTTCATGAACTTTTCGGAGTGCATAGTCAGCATCCGTTGGTCTCAAGTACTTTAGTAAGGAGAGGGAGAAAGACCTTTTATAGAGTTGTCCGTTCACTAAAATATATTGTGAGGCCATCGACCTTAGTCGTTTGGCTTTTGAAGGATCTGTATGTAGAGTTCCATCAGTCAGATATTGAATGATCGGATCTATCCAACTTGATTCATCATTGATTTGCAGCACTTCTTCGACTTTGTCAATACTCGATTGTTCAAGATATTCGATGAGTATCTGATCGAGTAAACTGAATGAAGTAGTTGTGAGTCAAGAAAGTACATCAGCTCGAGCATTCTCTGCTCTTAAAATATAGGAGATCTCAAAATATTTCAAAATTGATATAAGATCTTTCACTTTCTGAAGATACTTCATCATAATGGGGTCTCGGACTTCAAACTCATCCTTATCTTATCCGATGATCCGTTGTGAGTCGATGAAGATCTTCAAATTGTTAATATCAAGTTCTTTGATAATCTTCAAGTCGGCTAATAGAGCTTCATACTCGGCTTGATTATTTGAGGCTTTAAAATTGAACCGAAGGACATATTCAGTTATGATCCCTTCAAAATTGATGAGGATGAGATCGGCTCCACTATCTTGTACATTGGATGCTCCATCAATATTTAGCACCCACACCGATACTAAGTTGGCCTCTGGAGTTTTAATTTATTTCAATTTGCCATCGAGTTCATCCTTGGAATTATCATCAGATATGGTACACTCGGTGATAAAGTTGGCCAAAACTTACGTCTTTATTGACAGTCATGGATGATATTAAATATCAAACTCACTGTATTTTATTACCCACTTCGTCATTCGATCTAAAGTGTCGGATCGATATAGAATTACCTTCAACAGCTGATCTGTCAAGACAACTATTGGATGTGCCTGAAAGTATGATCGAAGTCATTATGATGATATGATCAGAGCATAGATCATCTTTTTTGCTCTTGGATATCGTATTTTAGTATTATGAAGTACCTTACTGGTATAATAAATCGATCATTGAATTTAATTTTCATCCTTCTAGACAAGTACCGAACTAACCGCCTCTGCTGAAGTTGCTAAATAAAGATATAACGTTTCTCCCACTTTTGATTTTATAAGCAATGGAGGAGATGTTAAATATTTTTTCAGAGCCTCGAAAGATTATCGACACTCACTGACAATGAAAAGTCTTTTGCTTGTCGTAAGGTCTTGAAAAAGGATAGACATCTTTCTACCGACCTTAAGATGAATCGGCTGAGTGCAACGATCCTTTCATTAAGTTGCTGTATCTCTTTTTTGGAGCTTGGATGCTTCATATTAATGATAGCCTTTATTTTTTTGAGATTAACTTTAATTTCTCATTGCGATACGAGAAATCTGAAAAATTTTTTAAAAGTTATCCCGAATGCACACTTACTCGGATTCAATTTCATCTAATATTATCGAAGTGTGTTGAAGGCTTCCTCTAAGTCCCGAACATGATCAGAAGTTTAAAAATTTTTTACCAGCATATCATCAAAACAAACTTCCATGTTACGCCTAATTTGTGCCTTGAATATTTTGTTGACTGGTCATTGACAAGTAGCTCTGACATTCTTTAAACCGAATGGTATTATTTTGTAATAGTAGATGCCTTTATCAGTTATGAAGGCAGTGTATTCCTCATCTTCGAGTGCCATCCAGATTTGATTGCAGCCTGCGAAGACATCCATAAATCTCAAAAGTCGATGTCCCAAAGTTGCATCAACTAGTTGGTCGATCTTTGGTAAGAAAAAACTATCCTTCGAACAAACTTCATTTAAATTTGTGTAGTCGATGCAGATTCTGTTAGATTCATGTTAGAAAAGGTTTTAGATCTGATTTAATACATGATAAAAATAGTTAATCTATTTTATTCCACTGTGATTTTAAAATAGTTTTGAAATACATGCATGTAATCTGTCCTTCCCTTTCTAATAGATTCTCCATTTTTCATTGGCTTTTCTCACCATCACTACATTGGCGAGCTAATCAAGATAATTAGCTTCTCTGATGAAGCCAGCCATGAGGAGCTTGTCGACTTCTTCATCAATGACCTTTTGCCTTTCAGGAGCAAAAGATCTTTTCTTCCACCTCACCAGCCTAACTTTACGATCAATGTTCAGTCGGTGAGTTATTACTTTCGAAGAGATTTCTGATATATCAGTTGTCGATTAAGCAAAAATATCGACATTTGCTCTTAATAGATTCACCAGTTGTTGTTGTTGGAGCACGATCCCGACTCCTCCCACAAACCTTTGGTGCAGCGGAACCAGCAACGAATAGATCTGGAGACTTCTGGACACGATCCAAGGCCCTTGACGAAATCAGCCTGGTTGTTGTCTTCTTTGTCAGCCTTTCGTTCCAGATGAAGAACGCCTCTGAAATCACCTCTAAAAATTTCAAGATCTGGTACCAAACTAGATCAGACCTGGATCGAGGTCCTCCAATCCGTAGATCTTGAATCGGGGCATTCTAGATAGAGAAGAAGATAGATGGAGATAGATCTCGCAGATCTGTCCTGCTGCAGCCTTTCCTATAGATCTGTTGATGGAGATCTCACCCGCACCTCAAACGACCTCAGATCAACTCCAGATCTGAGAGAGACTTGTACCAACCTCTTCTCAAGAGATTCCAAATTCTGGACCTGGTGTTTGGATGACTGCAAGAGAAGGGAGAGAAGAAATGGCTGGCGGCTGCAAGGGGGGAAGGGGCTAGCGCCTCCCTTCCTTTCTTTCCTTTTATGGACTGCGGTTTCTTGCTCCTGGTGCATGGAAGATTGCTGGAGAGAGAGGGAGAAGAGAGAGAGAAACTTGGGAGAAAGAGTCATCTATTTTTTTGGCTTTTTTCAAACCTATACAAGTACATGTATATATAAACATCGGGTCAAGTGACCCAAACCCAAAACTCCCTTGACCAACTCTATGAGAGATTAGGTTAACCCAAGCCTATGTACACCCATGACTCGACCTAATCTCACCTATCCTGGGCCCAGACCTGGCCCATAAAGAGTTGGTCCCTTGAGGCCCACATAACGTAGACCTCAAGAACCCGAAAGGCCCACAGCCTTTCAACCTAGGGCCCAACTAGCCCTAGAGTCTCCATGAAGCCCTCATGAATAATGGACCTTGGCCTTAGCCTTGGTCCCCTGGGCCTTGGGCACACCATCTGGATCACAACAATCTCCACCTTGGTGTCCCAAGGCCTCAATCAGCTCCACTCTGTCCTTGCGACAGTAGACCCATTTGCAGCCAATGGACCTCTTCCCCTGTGGCAACTGCACCAATCACCACGTCTGGTTCTTGTGGAGAGACTGCATCTCCTCGGACATCTACTGGACCCACCGCTCTTTGTCCTGGCTCTCAATAGCCTCCTGATACGTATATGGGTCTCCATTCACTGTCACCATGGCATATGATAGTGTCTCCTCGAAGCCATATCGGTCCGGTTGCCTGATGATCCTCTTGAGCTTGTGTAGGGCAATACCGATATCAGTCCTCGATCCAGCTCGCTCCTGCTGGACCTCTCCACCTCGATCATCCGTCTGAGTCCTCTCCACCTGTGGAGACACCTTAGGTAGGTTCTCCACCTGAATGTCATGTCCTCCCGTAGTACCTGCAAGAGGCAAAATAAAAGAGGTAAGCTGTCCAGCAGCGCCCTGCTGGACCTCCTCCTGCTCCTGCTGCTCCTCCATGCCTGCTCGCCTCTGTAAGACTGACTCCTCATCAAAAGTCACATCCTGACTAATGATGACCTTCTTTTCCAAGGGATCCCACAGTCTGTATCCCTTAACTCCTCGCGGATAGCCTAGAAACACCGTCTTGAGTGATCTGGCGTCTAGCTTGCTCCGCTCACCAGCTCCAATGTGCACATAGGCCGTGCACCCAAATATCTGTAGATGGTCCAGTCCAACTGTCCTCCCAGACCACACCTCCTCTGGAAGTCTGCCATCCAACCTGGTGTGAGGTGACCGATTGATCAAGTAACCCGCTGCATCAACTGTGTCAACCCAAAACTCCTTTGGAAGCCCTGCCTGCAGCCTCATGCATCGTGCCTTTTTCAAAAGTGTTCTGTTCATCCTCTCGGCCACTCTATTCTGCTGTGGAGTTTTTCTAACTGAGAAGTATCTCCTGATCCCACACTCCTCACAGTAGTCCTGGAACTCTCTGCTGGTGTACTCCCCGTCATTGTCTGACCTCAGACACTTCACGCTCCTCCCCTGCTCCTTCTCCACCTCAGCTCTCCAGATCTTGAACTTGGTGAAGACCTCTAACTTCTCTCTCATGAAGTAAATCCAGAGCTTCCTTGAGAAATCATCAATCAGGGTCATGAAGTATCTGGCCCCATTCCTAACTAAAACTGGGGCTGGTCCCCACACATCCGTGTGTACTAACTCTAAAGGGACTGCACTGCGGGCTGTACTAATGTTGAACTGAACTCTCCTCTGCTTTCCCATCTGGCAAGGCTCACAGATCTCCCCTGTAGCACCATCCTCCAGATCAGAGATGAGCCCTCTCCTGCTCAACTCCCTCAGCCCCCTGTCACCCATGTGGCCTAGGCGGTAATGCCACATCTTGTAAATCCCCTGCTGGTCCTGTGCTACAGCTGCTGCATCAGACTCTCCGATCACCACAGATCCCTCTATGCGATAGAGGTTATTGTCCAACCTCCTACCTCTCATCACCACCATAGCTCCATTGGAGATGTTCAGTACTCCACTTCTAGCCCTACTGCTGAAGCTGTATCCACTGCGCTCCAAGTAGCCTAGTGACATTAGATTCTTTTTCAGCTCCGGGATGTGCTTTACATTTGTCAATATCCTCACAATCCCATCAAACATCCTCACCCTGACTGTCCCTATCCCAGCCACCTTGCAAGGATGATTGTCGTCTAGAGTCACTGATCCTTCATCTGTCTTGGTGTATGTCGCAAACCAAGACCTATGTGGTGTGTAGTGATGTGAGCACGCAGAGTCTAGTGTCCACTCCTCTGTGTAATGCCTGTGACTATCTGATACTACAAGTAGATCATCCTCCACCTGCTGCCCAGCAACTGCACTCACTGATTCTGAGCCACTTCTTTCTCCCTTCTTGCTCTTCCATAGTGGACATTCTTGCTTGAAGTGCCCGAACTCTTTGCACTTGAAGCATTTCACCTCTCCCTTTCCCTTCCTGAACTTGGACCGCCCCCTGGACTTGCTTCTGCCTCTACCTCTGCCTGTCCTCTCCCCTACTGCCAAACCCTCCTGGGGAGCCCGATCTCTGGTCAACTTTTCCCTCTGCTCATTCGACCTCAGCACCGAGATCATATCTTCATACTCCAGAGTCTCCTTACCATAGAGCAGTGTAGTCACCAAAGAATCATATGATCCTGGTAGTGAACACAGAAGCAACAGGGACTTGTCCTGCTCATCCAGCTTCACCCCGATATTCACCAACTCCGTGCACAATTGGTCGAACCTCTGAATGTGGCCAATCACATCAGATCCCTCCTGCATCCGAAGACTGTACAACCTCTTCTTCAGCATCAGCTTGTTGCATATATTCTTCCCCATATACATGGTGTGCAACTTCGACCAAAAGCCCTTTGGGGTCTTTTCTTCCAGCACCAAATACAACGCCGCATTCGTCAAACATCCTCTGATCACCGAGCATGCTTTCTTCTCCAATGATGCCCACTGTCTATCTGTCATTCCTTCAGACTTCTCATCCAAAGCCTGATCCAGATCTGCTTGCACCAGAAGATCCTCCATCAGGATTTTTCACATGGAAAAATTTTTCTTGCCATCAAACTTTTCGACATCGACCTTCATATTGCTGTCCATGACTGGATCCAAGCCAAACAAGCAATATAAAATCAAGAAGTGTAGAATATACCTTGATGGTACCTTGCTAAAAATTTTCAACACTTAGGATCTTCAACTTCTCATGCTTGGAACTGCTTCCTCACCACCGTGGCTCTGATACCAACTATTAGAATACAATCTCGGCTCCTTCCACAGACCTTTGGTGCAGCGGAACTAGCAACGAATAGATCTGGAGACTTCTGGACACGATCCAAGGCCCTTGACGAAATCAGCCTGGTTGCTGTCTTCTTCGTCAGCCTTTCGTTCCAGATGAAGGACGCCTCTGAAATCATCTCTAAAAATTTCAAGATCTGGTACCCAACCAGATTAGATCTGGACCGAGGTCCTTCAATCTATAGATCTCGAATCGGGATGTTCTAGATAGGGAAGAAGGTAGATGGAGACAGATCTCGCAGATCTGTCCTGCTGCAGCATTTCCTGTAGATCTGTTGATGGAGATCTCACCCGTGCCTCAAACGACCTCAGATCAACTCCGGATCTGAAAGAAACTTGTACCAACCTTTTCTCAAGAGATTCTAGGTCCTGGACCTGGTGTTTGGGCGACTGCAAGAGAAGAGAGAGAAGAAATGGCTGGCGGCTGCAAGGGGGGAAGGGGCTAGCGCCTCCCTTCCTTTCTTTCCTTTTATGGACTGGCGGCAAGAAACCCTAGGGTTTCTTGCTCCTGGTGCATGGAAGATTGCTGGAGAGAGAGGGAGAAGAGAGAGAAAGACTTGGGAGAAAGAGTCGTCAATTTTTTTGGCTTTTTTCAAACCTATACAAGTACATGTATATATAAACACCGGGTCAAGTGACCCAAACCCAAAACTCCCTTGACCAACTCTATGGGAGATTAGGTTAACCCAAGCCCATGTACACTCATGACTCGACCTAATCTTACCTATCCTGGGCCCAGACCTGGCCCATAAAGAGTTGGTCCCTTGAGGCCCACATAACCTAGACCTCAAAAATTCGAAAGGCCCACAGCCTTTCAACCTAGGGTCCAACTAGCCCTAGAGTCTCCATGAAGCCCTCATGAATGATGGACCTTGGCCTTAGCCTTGATCCCCTGGGCCTTGGGCACACCACCTGGATCACAACAGTTGTCACTCCGGATCAGATAATTGTGATCCAATTTAGACCGTCTTTTCAAGATTATCTTCCTTCAAAGGGATGGCAATCAGTTGTTTGGCTGGTTCATCTCTTTCTTCATTTTCTCTTTGATCCAATTTATTAACGGATAAAGAGTCTTTAGGTTAATTATTTTTTACAAAGATCATAAAGCAACATCAAGTAAGTTGTTGATCTCCATGTATTTCTCCGACTCCATTTCTTATTGAGAATTGGATCAATAAGTGACATGTTGATACAACCACTCCTAAGACATTAAGTCCTGGTCATCCAAGTATGGTATTGTAAGCTGAAAGAACTCAGACGACTGTAAATATCAAGAGAATGATACTTTACTCTGGATTTGTTTCCACGATTAGTGGGAGACAATATCTTCTTCCACGGTAACTGCATCTCCAGTAAAACTGACTAATGATGTCAAGACTCTTTTGAGTCGATCAATCAGTAGTTACATTTAGAAGAAAGTCAAGTAAAAGAGAACATCGATAGAACTTTTATTATCGACTAAAATTTTTTTACATCATAATTTGCTATTGTCATTGAGACGACAACAGTATCATTATGGAGAGTTTGTATTCTCCGAACATCATCTTCTGAAAAAAAATTTATATTGTCCAGTCGTCATTTCTTTACCGACTCTTCTTTGAAAGTTATCCTCCAATCCTTCGATCTCCCAGAAATCATATTGATCGCTCCCGTCATTAGCCGATTGTTGATCGTCTCTTCAGCTTATGGCTGAGGCTGTTGGTTGGTGGGAGGTTAAGTCGGACGAGGTAGCCATATCAGATTAGAGCCTCTATTTCATCCCTGAGCTGAATGCATTATTCAATATTGTGACCATGATCACGATGAAACCGATAATATTTCTTCCTATCACGACTCCTCGATGGTGCTTTCATCGGTGGGAGATGTCGAAGATACTCCTCTCCTTCAATCTCCATTAAGATTTGTGCACGGAGAGCAGAAAGAGGAGTATAAGAATCATACTTGCTGTCATAATTATTCGATCTTGGACTTCGTCGACAAGATAAAGCTCCTTTATTAGTTGTTGACCAATTGGGTTCGGTCAGAGCTCCATTTTTTTTTCTATTTCTTTTTCTGACATTTTCTTTCTGTCTAGAACCGTTCAGAAGCATCTTTGTCCATGCGAATATACTTATATGCGCACTCCAGAAGTTCAGCATAGGTTCGAGGGAGAGTTTTATCTAGAGAGTAGCTAAATCTGGATCCCCTTAAACCTCTCTTCATGGCCAATATGGCCATATCTTTATTGAGATTCCTGACCTTGAGTGTGGTCGTATTAAAGTGAGTCACAAAATCTCTCAATGTCTCTATCTCACCTTGCTTGATGGAGAAGAGACTATCTGATATCCGCGGTACCTTTCGGCTGGTGCTAAAATTAATGAGCTACGAATGAATGTTCGAGCTGCTCGAAAGAAGTTATGCTTCCCGACTGAAGCTTAGAATACCTGGCTCGAGTAGTTTTTCGAATGGTTATCGGGAAGCCAATGCATAGGAGGGCGTCGGTCACCCCCTGGATCATCATGAGAGCCTTATAACTCTCTAAATGATCAATTAGATCGGTAGAGCCATCATATGGCTCCATATGCGGTATCTTGAATCGAGATGGGATCGACTCATCCAAGATACGGTGAGAGAGAGGTTGGGTAATGTGGAAGCTGAGGTCATTAGAAGACCTCCGACCTTCCACCTGGAGTCAGACAAGTTGGCGATCGATCTCTTTAAATTTACGCTCGTAGTCATCGAGCCACCGTTGTTGAAAAAATTCGGAGGTAGAAACTCCTAAAGAACTTGAGGATGGAGAAGGAGAAGGTGCACAGGGCCTTTTCCCCTTCTTGATGCTATGTACATGAGAAGGAGAATGAGATCACCGAGAAGGATGAGCGATATGATAAGAATATCGAGAAAGTGATTCCTCGACTCGAAGAGAATGTCGAGACAGTCATCGTTCTGGATATGGAGAGGATGAGTACCGTGGAGGACGGTGGCTGTGCCTGAATGGCACCGAGTGCGCCACCGGCTCCTCCGCCAGTGGCTGCTGCTGTTACTGTGTCTGTTGTTGTTGGAGGCTGTGTACTACCTCCGTCAACACTTTCATTTGCTGCATTAAAGCAGCAATTTGTGCATCTGTAGTGACTATAGGACATGAAGAGCTGGATTCTGCCATTAGAGGTGGGAAAGGAAGATCTTTTCGATGGAAAGACTACCTGACGAATCCTGTAAAGTTATTTTGAGCTCTAATTTTTGCCATGATTTCTCATTTGTTCCCTATCTGATGCACCAATATGTTGCGGTCAATCTCCTATTACATTCGTTGTCGGTGAAGAGTACGTGCAAAATGAAGTCCACACTGGTCGAAATTGTGTCCGACGGAGATCCTCAAATGCTTAAGTCAGTGGAGAGTGGTGAACAGCATATTAATATTTAGCGAGGCAGAATCTCAACTCCAAGAGTGTCTTACCCAATGCTGTTCATTTACCTCCATTTATAGGTGAGTTGTTGGTAATCATTTGTAACGGTTAGACACGTAAATCCCACTTATTTCGACATTATGTTACTGTGGGATGGATGGTTATACTCACCATTAATCATGTTCTGACCATTACGCACTTTCTTCGCTGACGGTTTCTGATATGCCGACTTTATATCAGTAATCTGAATATGTCGACTATATGTCAATAATTATGAAAATTTAAATGACCATCAGTCGGCAACTCTAATATGCCGATGGTCATCGATTTGGAACCAGTTAAGTTGTCATAGTCAGAGTTTACTTGGGATGATTGAGAATAGTCGACTGTTGGTCGACCAACCGATTGATAGTCGACGGTTCATACTTATCAGACCGATTGAAAGTCAAAATCAGAGGAGTCGACTGAATTACCCCAACACGATCAATAACAATTCACCTCCATCATCTGATCCTTTAACTATTTGCTTCAAAGTTATTGATTGTGTTCATGAGGTCTATAACTCCTACTCTGCATCTCCATGCCAGCAATCACACCATCATAACATGCAGCATGTATTAGGTGATAAAACATCATGAACATTTTTATTCAAAAAAAAAAAAATCTTAATAACCTAAGAAACTTGAATTGCCAAATAATATACAACTGTTTTCAAAAACTTACCATTGTACAAGCCCTCGACCTTAAAAAATTAATCTTGCTTCGGATTGCAACATTGGCACTGCAACGTAATTCTAAACCAGGGCATGCGGCATTAACCCAAACCCACATCCCTCCACCACCCAAACTATGGGGTAGGCAACTTTCTTGACATAAAAGTCACGCATGAAACAATTTCTACGTGGATCAAAACGTACATTTACGTCATCCCTTCATAATTGCAGGACACAATACACAGTACAATTGTACGGGTCCGTTATATACCAATGTTGCTTACTGTCATAACGTACAAATAGCCACCTCGGCCTCCTAGCATTCACATTTCTTTTAGGATGAGACCCACAATCCTAGCAAATATATACGAGTGAAACAGTTAGAGTGGAGCGGTACAACGTCATGTAAAAGAACTACAAATAATAAATGAGGGTCATGGAGTCACTCCACTGCCAATGCTATCTATTTAATGGGTTAATCTAATTTAATCTATTTAATATATGAATTATATTAAATAAATTAAATTATTTATTTAATAAATAAATTTATTATAAATATAATTTTTTAATTTATTTAAAAAATAGATCAAATTTAAATTATTAAATTTTTGATCTCATTCAGTCCAATCCATATTCGATCCCATCTGACTAAATTATCACTTCTAACTTCTTTGGTACCGTAAATATGGTGGTTGGCTTTTGTCACGCCCCGAACCCAACATCCGGGTCGGATACGTGATGGCCGCACACTCCTTAGAGCAAGCCCTAAAGAATATGCAAGGCCAAAATAAATATTACAACCTTAACATCCATAACAATTAATTTCAAATATAATTCATAAAATTTTGTATAGGTACAAATTAAATTTCTTCAGTTCTCTGATCAGGTACTATAACACTCTATCTATCCATCTGCTCACCCATAAATCTAAGCCATGGCCAATCATGAACATCCTGTATCTCTGAAAAGAAAAAAAAGATGAAGGGGTGTGAGCTTTACAGCCCAGTAAGAATTCCCATATCACACTGATATAGTAATATAGTCTGAAAATAAAGAATAGCAATAAAATATAAAATCTCATGTTCAATGTCCAGAATAATGCAAATATTCATAAATTTGCTGTCTTGTCAAAATAGATGCATCATCATATGTTAACAGGTGAAACACTTTTGTTCAATAATTGTTTCATGCCTTATCTTTCATTTCTCTTTTCATAATCACATGATTTTTAACATTTTCTTTCTGGCTCTGGACTATCCAAGTCTATACCTCAGTCATCATCCGGATCGAATCCACTTTAAAAAGTCTTTCAAGACTGTCCCAGGATGAGCTCCTGGCCGGCTGTCCCACGTACCAAAGCCCGTGAGAGGCTGTCCCAGGCATAAGCTCCTGGCGGGCTGTCCCAGGCATGAGCTCCTGGCCGGCTGATCCACCTGTAAGCCAGTGGGGGCTGTCCCAGGCATAAGCTCCTGGCGGGCTGTCCCAGGCATAAGCTCCTGGCCGGCTGTTCCACATGACAAGGCTAGTCCATACCATATATCTCTTTCTTTTCATTTAATCATTATGTATTGATTTCATCAAATCAATTCCGACTTGCATTATGATCAACTCAGATATGTCATATCCATATAATCATGCTATAAATCTTTGATACATATATATTGACATAACATACTCATGCTCAAAATCAAATAACAGTATCTCAGATATAATAAATTCATCGATCTCAAATCCGACAATGCAAAACCAATAATGCAAGACCAACAGTAAAATAGCATATATATAATAGTGATCATGTACAGAGATTCTTACCTTTACCGGTGACTGATCCAAACACAGAAATCAATGTTCTTCTTTGATTTATGAATTTCTTTAACAAAATATTCCACTCGATATCATTTGCAGACAATCATCTCTTCATAACCCTGATCAATATAAAAATCACATATATGGAGAAAATTATCGATAATTGATCCTAATACACAGATCGAGGACTTCTCTTAGGATTAACCAAAATTAGGACTTGTCTATGTATCTGGATCTTCCACTGATCCATAAGACTTTTAGAGAGAGAAAATTCATGAAGAGAGAGAAAGTAGAGAGAGAAAGTGGAGAGAGAATCTTCGTATCCTTTCGATGAGGCAATCATGGTCGAGATCATCAGAGGTCCTATCATGGTGACTCAATATGAATCAAGTGTTACAATTTCGAATAGGATCGGACTGGGATCAGATCTACCGCACGAATTTTGGAGCAACCTCAGATCATCTTATTTTTATTTCAAATTTATCCTAGGGTTTGTGATGTAATCAGAGAGAGAGTAGAAAGATTCTAGAGAGATAAAATTCACAAAAAGAGAGAAAGATCTAGAGAGAGAAAATAGAGAGAGAATATAGAGAGAGAAACTGGAGAGAGAAGGTAGAGAGAGAGAAAAGAGAGAGAAAGAAGAGAGAAAGGAGAGAGAGAAAAATTCTCTCCTTCTTCTTCTTTTTATTTTATTTTATTTTATTTTTATTTTTATTTTTCTCTTTCTCTTTTTCCTTTTTTTTTCTTTTCTTTTTCCTTTTTCTTTTTCTTTTTCTTTTTCCTTTTTTTTTCCTTTTTCTTTTCTTTTCTTCTTCTTCTTCTTTCTTCCTTCTTCTTTTCTTCCCGCGGCCTCCCTTGGCTGAAACAGGGGAGGACCGTGAGGTCCCCCCCGTGGTGGCTCGGGCTCCGGTGGCTTGACCGGAGATCCGGCAACGACGGCGATGGGCAATGAACGGCCGATGGCAAGGTTCGGCCGGCGAGAATCAAAAAGAGATCGAAAAACATGAGATTTCTTGTTCATGGATTTTTCGGCGAAGACGGTGGCCGGCGGCGAGGCTTTGGGCCAGAGGAGAAAGGGAATAGGGAGAGGAAGAAGGGGAGGGGCTCACCTCGAGCTCCGGCAGTCGAGAAGAACTCCGGCAATCTTTTTTCTTTTCCATCTAAGAACCCGCGGATCCTCTTGAAAAAAAATCCCTCAATTTCTTAAAAATCTCTCAAAATCCCGTGATAAAGACCTAAAGGGAGGGGAAAGGGGGTTTTATAGAGGAGGAATCCGGTTTTTTACTCGGATTCCTCTCTCCTTTTCACGGTGGGAAGAAGACTCTCAACGGGAGTCTTCTTCCTCCGAATTCCTCTGTTTTCTTTTTTTTTTTTTTATGTGGACTGTGGCTGATTCTGGGCCGGGGTGTTACAGCTTTACAAGTAGCTTTGTACGTATCCAAGTGGCGAAATATAAATCTAAAAAGATAAAGAAACAGAGTTGAATTGAAAATAAAAATATAGTCAGTTACTATAATTATCAGTTATTCTATAAAGGAGATATTTAGTTCGTAATCAAAATCAAAATAAAAATAAAAATCGAAATTAAAATTAAAATGATCAAATTTTTCGAAGCATTTGGTTCGTGATCATAATCGAAATCGAAATTGAAATTTGAATGAAAATTTGAATCCATAGAGGAGAGTAGGGATTGAGTTCTATATAAATTGAGTCATTCCCATTCCATCCTGAAATTGGAATCAGAATGAGACTCCTCCCAACCAAATGGTTAGAACAGGAGTCACCCATTTCGATTCCGATTTCAGACCCACTCCTCCAAACCAAATACCTCCAAAGTATCATTTAAATACGAAAGAAAATTTCTCAAATTTTTCTTAACCGCATGGATCCTCACAGCGCACTCCATTCATCATGCAATAGATAGCTGCATATGGTTGTGTGCAACTAATGTGCATCCACATATGGCCGTCTATCGCATGATGGATGATGCGCTGCTCTCCGCACAATGCGGTGTACAGCAGAGAACTTCCCTTTTTCTTAACTACAAAACAAAAATTAAAAGTTTCAAATGTCACAATGGCTGAACGCACGATGAAACAATCATAACTAAAAGATAAAAATAAAACTTGAAAATAAAAATTGCTACGCACCGGTTGAATAAGGCTCCTTGAAAGTCAAATGGAGATTACTAGTACCGACAGGACCACATATCTTAGGGGTGTTTGGTTCGTAATTGAAATTGAAATAGAAATGAAAATCGGAATAGTTTGGAATCGTAATCGGAATGATCATATCCTCCGAAACGTTTGGTTCGTGATCGGAATCAGAATCGGAATCGAAATTAGAATGGAAATTTGAATCTATAGAGGAGAATAGAGATTGAGTTCTATATAGATTGAGCCATTTCTATTCTATCCTGAAATCAAAATCGGAATGAAATTCTTTCTTATTTCTAGAGAGGGTCTAACGTAGTACAAGACCAGGGCTTTTGTGAGTGCTGGGCATATGCATAACGTGATATATACGGTTTGCCACCAGAGCCACCGGCATGAGAAACTGAACGCCGGTCGTAAGTATTAATTGCAAAATCCATCGGGTATGCATCAACAACCTCCTACGGTGCAATCACCAATTGCACGTATTCGCAGGTTGGCAACAGTTTCAGGTTGGCAGTGGGGACTCCAAGCAGCCTACACTGGGGACGTATCGTTGGCATCGGTATTTTCATAGTTGTTAGGTCAGCAGTTATTATTCTTCCAGCACTTCTCAGCTTTTCTATCCTGTCGCCTGAGAGTTCTCCATCTTCTCAGTCTTCTCAGGTAATTTCTTAAAGAAAATTCTGAATTTTTTTTTTTTTAGGGAAAAGATTTGATATCTTTTCTTTATAAACACATTTTTCTAAGGGCACTGCATATTTTAAATCCAACATAGGCTAAACCCTAACAGTATCGTTTCATAAGAATTTTTCTTAACAGGGAAACAATGTTTTTTTTTAGAAGGCAGAGAAAGTAAGATACTTCCCCTATGTATGTATGTATGTATGTATATATATATATATATATATATATATATATATATATATATATATTAAACAGTACAAAATATTAGGCTCATTGGTGGCATTTTATCACGTGCAATATGTATCCATGAGCACAATACATCAGACTCATAGCACATGTAATCGTCCATTGGAACCCATTTGAAGAAGTAAGCTGTGAAGGCCTTCCAAGATGGTGGTAAGTTTAACTTCTCTACAGTAGTTAATCCATTCAACAATCCTGGAACTAAGGGAGAGTACAGAGATTATGGCTATCCTTTGTACTCATAATTTAATCCTCTGAAGTTCAGAACCCAAGCTAAGTAAATCCTTCTGTTTAGAGCTCGAAGTCCAATCGGTAAATAGGAAGATTATTTGCTTTGATACCTCTCGACTTACCCACCCTTCAAACCTGAATATTCGATGGGGTGAGACTTACGGGAGAACAAATCAATTGTCTGAATGCCTTTACCTCTGATCATAGCCGTGGCCGAGATCTCGACCTGAGCTCGGGCAAGAACCTCGGCCTACAATGGAGCAGGTGGAATTTAAAAAAAAAAAAAAAAAAATTACGACCGGAACTGGCCGGGGAAGAAATCGAAAACTAGGTTCTATTCAATCAAATCCATGAACAGCCGGTGCAAATCTGGCCGACGACGACGGCTTTGGGGCGGGAAGAAGATGACAGGAGGGATTTGTGGTTGATTACCTCGTTTCCGGCGAGGTATCGACGGCGGCTAGCGTTCCATGAAATCTCAACGGGAATCCAGGGAGGCTTTTCGATCAAATCGGAGGCCACTGAAGGCAAGACCGGTGCTAGACGTCTTAGAGGAGAAAAGGGTTTTATAGAGAAGTCCTTAGGATTTGGACGAAATCCGGCATGCCCTAGGACTTGTCCTTCTGAGAATTCGAACTCCCATCGAGAGCCCTCCCATGGGATTGCAATCCCATGGCATCATTCTCTTGCCAGAAGTTTTATTTATTAAGCTGTGATTGATGTATATATATATGATACATGCCGTTGATTGAGAAGAGGTATCTATGTGCCCTATTAGCACACAAGGCGATGCAAAGTGATGATATTTAGGATCGTTCTATGTGCCGTTGTGAGCTTAGAATATTCGTCGGATTTCCCATTCACTTGCTTCTTTCTTTCTTTTTTTTTTTTTTTTTTTTTTTCTTTTCATCAACGGGGAAATTATATTAGAAAAGAAAATAAGTACCATATAACACAAGGGCATGGAGCAACTGGCCCAAACGAAAGTACTCTACTGTAAAAAGCCGGCCAGTAATCAGCCATATATAACAAAAACACAGTAGCCTCAAACCAACATAAACAGCATAAGCTAATAAACTTGTAGCAGCGGTATAACTGCAGACCTAACAGACATCCAAAGAAACTGAAACTGATGATAAGGGAACGTGGAGGAGCAACCCTCGAAAGCGATGATAAAGGAAGTGGTCGGACGCAGCAGAAATCCTGAAACGGAAAAGGCACAGTAAACATCCCACACTTGTTAACAGTAAAAGGAACACTTCCCGTACACCAGACCACCGTCAGAAAAGAGGGTAGCAGCAGAAACAGCAATATCGGCAACAGCCATACGGCAGGGAGCCGGCTTGTAAGCAGTCACATCACAGGCTGTGACGATGATGCACGGAGGAGCAATTAAAAGAACGGAGCAACAACATGCATGGACTTCGATCGAGAGGCAACAAAGGAACCATGCAGACTGAGAAAACAATCCAATGATGCCGAACTTGAGGAAGCATGCAAATCAGCGATGCAAAAGTGGATGCGATGAAGAAAACGGTGATGTCTTCAAAGCAGGAGGCGATGGAGGGAAGTTTGGCACGGAAGGTGATGGATGCCAGGGAAGAGGAGAAGAGGCCGATGAAAGAGAAGGCAAACATGTCGAGGGTGAAGGTGGCGGTGCTGAGAGTGGTCAAAGCTTGCCCACCTTCTCCGGTGACATTGGACATGGCGAGAGTCACTGCCACTCCTAAAGCGAAGATGGGCATGCCTTGCACCAAAGTGCGGATAGATGAGTGGCCGCCGTCCTCTCTTCCATTTTCATTTCTATGTGGGCTTGTGCAGGAGAAGCGGGACTCGGGGCTATCAGAGCTTTCCATCTGAGGAGAAGGGGGATGCACTACGCTTCACACAATTATACGGTGCACAGCAGAAAACCTTTTCTCTTTTATAAACTACAAGACAAAAATTACGGTGGTGACTGAAGGTGCAAAGAAACAATCATAACTAAAAGACAAATAAAAATTAAAAATAAAAATTGCTGCACACCATAGTTGAATAACGCTCTTTGAAAGTCGCATGGTAACCCACATATCTTGGAGGTGTTTGAATCGTAATTAAAATTAAAATTAAAATAAAAATTAAAATAATTTAGAATCAAAATTAAAATAATTAAATTTTTTAAAATATTTGATTCGTCATCGAAATCGAAATCGAAATCGAAATTGAAATAAAAATTTAAATCTACAGAGAAAAATAGAGATCGAGTTCTATATAGATTGAACCATTTCTATTTTATTTTGAAATTAAAATCAAAATAAAATTTTTTTTAATCAAATTATTAAAATAAAAATTATTCATTTTTATTCTGATATCAGATCATTATTTTTTCCAACCAAACACCTTATTTATTTTCAGAGAGGATCTAACGTAGTGCAAGACGTGGCTTTTGTGAGTGTCGGGCATATGCATAACGTGATATATACGGTATTTACATTTGCAAGTTGTGAGCCCCAATCTTGTTGTGCCACGTGCCATATGCCGGACTTTTCTCGATGCTTTTGGGCAATAAATCCAAAAGAAACATGGGCAATGGCCGCAGTGAACCCGAGATAAGAAACGAGAGGTAATAATATAAGACGGACTTTGACCTTTTGTTCAAATTATTTTTGAAAACAAAAACGCACTCTAGAAAAAGACCCCACAAGGGGTGCATGAACTTCATCAAGTTGTTCACTCGTAGGATTAGGCTAAACCTGAACTCCTTCCACAGATAAGTAAAGAATCATGCACATCCCTCCCATTTCATCAGAAAAGAATCATGCACATGCATGACAAAAGTAATCAGGTGTTTAGACTATAAATGGACCTTCCTCATGATGGAGGGTAGAAGTCATAACTCTCCAACTATTTGCATAATTGGAATTTTTTTTGTTTTAACATAGTTGGTGAACACTTTTGAATCATTTAAACCTCAAAAAGAGGATGCTGCATAGAACCCTAGATTAAAGTTATCATGTGCCTTATGCCCATAATTGAAAATAAACCAACCAATACACCGACACCCTGGGCTCGACTTGACAGCATGCAATTGAGCTCGTCCAATTAGAAAAGGAACCAAGCTCAGACTTCATTCAAAACGTCAGCTTAAATAAGCTCAGCCGAAGAATTATGGGCTCTGCAAAAATAAATAGATGCTCGGTCCCGGCTTGACAACAAGCTCGTTCAATAACAGGCAACCAAATTTTGAGTATTTACATGATTTAATAAATATTTTAAAATTAATTATACATATATTAGAAAATATATTTCTTATTAGAAATAGATTTTACTATGTTTTGGATTATAAATAAATATATTAATTACTAATAAATATCATGCTAGATTTTTTGATAATTAATAAATATATTAAATATATCATTAGATATATATATATATATATATATTATTAATCGATATATTAATATTTTTATAGTATATTACTATAAGACATATTAACATTATTTATATCAATTGTTTGATATAATTAATGCAATATTATAAAATATGTGTGAGGGTATTTCTATCAAGAAATAAAAATTATAGATTACATCCAACCGGTAATCCATTGTAGAAAAATAAATACAACCTTTCTAACGATATTTGTTTTATTTTTTTTTTCACAAAAATAGATGTGACATCTACCATTTATTTTACCATCTCTTGTCCATCAAATATGGCAAATGAAATTGGAAGGACAGCTTATTTTTTATGAGGAAATCTGGACAATGGGAGATGGTGGCGAAAATCTGTCCGGAGGAAGATCATAGCAGCAGCAACAGCCACGGTGGGAAAAAAAGGGAAACCGATGCTGGTTGGCTCAAAAAAAATAGAGTAGTCCGGCTCATCAGCCGGCGACGGGCTCTGCCTCAGACTACCTACTTACATCGAGCATTTGATGCGTACGTACATGGAAATGGACCAGCCAGCCCCGATGGTTTCTTTATTTCAATCTCAGAACCTGCGTGTCTTGATCATTCTCTTTACCGTCCCAACCCTCAAATCTTACTTTATTAAGTTGTGATTGACGCTTGGTTTTGCCAAGGATCCAATTAGAAGAACGGAGCAACAACATGCATGGAGTTCGATCCTCTAAGGAACCATGCAGGCTGAGAACACAATCCAATGATGCCGGACGTGAGGAAGGATGCAAATCAGCGATGCAATGAAGAAAACGTTGATGTCTTCAAAATATGAGGCGATGGAGGGAAGTTTAGCACGGTATAAAGGCTGCACTACTACGCCCTCTCGTGATCCTTTTTTTTTGGTTTTCTTTTAGAATGCTCTTGGATGGAGAGCAAAGAAACAGCATTCTGCGGCAACAAACTAGGTTTAGGAGAAAAACGTGAATCCATATTGTAATCCCAAAGCATAAAATGATTAAAATGAGATGAGGAGCTTAATATCATGAAGCAACAGTATTGAAGTTGCTGTATGAGAGAGATCATTGAGCCAATTAATTAACCACTGCAGCCGAATCTCCTCCAACTAAAATCTTTTTTTACATTTTGATAGCATTAGCGAGCCCCTCGCAAACAGCTCGTGATTCAGCTGATGGTTCTGAATTAGCCGTAAAGATCCTTGAAACAACCAAAGTAATACGCCCATATGGTGGTCTCTAATAACAAAACCAGCTCCTCCCAGCTGGTTGTTCCTAAGAGATCCATCAAAAGCAAATTCATGAACTCTTTGCAGTCTTGTGAAGGTGTGCGTGTGTAATCCCAGGCACCAAAAGAGCAACCGCAGCATTCTAAGTCCCATACGAGAGGGATCGTCGTCATATTGTTCATGCGAAGGATACGACTCGCTTCACGCTGGTGACTGTTAGATCATAGACACTTGCTTTGAGATCTATGTAGATGGGTGGATAATGGAGTTCAAATTGCTTTGGGACCGGCATGGTGGATGATCCAATGGTGGATTCGCATGAAGGTAGGTGAATCCTTCTTTAGCGCAAAAGATGCTACCCTATATAGAGGTTATATGGCCATTGCTATGCATCCTAGACAGCAGTTTCCATTCCAACCTACCAAAAACCAACTTTTTCCCTTCTTTTAGGATAGATGATGGACTATGCTTTCATTTTAATTGTGCACAAGATATTCATGCATTTCCGCATATTTAGAAAATATATCTTCACAAAATTGATATTCAAATATTAATCGAGCCATACTCGAACTTAAATTCAAGTCTTAACCTAATAATATATCTATTAAAAATAAAAATAATATTATTAATATATATATATATATATATATATATATATAAAGTGAGCTTTTAAGTCAATTGTTTTATTATTCGAATTCGACTCGAAAAATTATTCAAATTATTCGAACTCAATAATAACCGGGTCTAATTGATTTGGATTTGAGCCGGACTCTAATAACTCACTTGTAATTTGATTTGTTCACTTCCCTACCTCAACCAACACTAATTCAAAATCCGAAAAAATTAAATGAAGATGATAGAAAGAAGCACCAACTTATTTTTTTTATCTCAATTTATCAATTCGAGTTTAATAATAATCAAATCAAATAAATTTAAATTTAAATTTAAATTAAATTAATTTCAATTTGAATAAAATGCGGATAGCTCTCGAGCAGTACAACTAGTTCGTATCCCTATCTCAACTGATACTAATTTAAAATGCGAGGGAATCAAATGAACGTGATCAGAAGAAGCAACAAGCAATCCTTCTCACGTTGGAAACCATTTAAAATTGGTTACGCACAGCATCGTCCGTCCACTCGTGTCATTGCTTCCAAGTCCCAACCACTCATTCCCGTTGCATCTGCTGCGGCGATGGAGTATTTAATTA
Organism: Elaeis guineensis; assembly: GCF_000442705.2. Lineage (NCBI taxonomy): Eukaryota > Viridiplantae > Streptophyta > Magnoliopsida > Arecales > Arecaceae > Elaeis > Elaeis guineensis. The sequence continues at coordinate 135,888,809 of NC_026000.2, read as the reverse complement.
GTAGTCCTTCCATAAGCCCCGCTGCAATGGAAGGTTCCTGTTGACTGACTGCGTAATTGCCATCCCACAGAGTTATTATTCTTTTAGGTAGTATTTGGTTGGCAGAAATAAGATGAAATAAAAATTTAATTCATCTTATTTTTTCAAACATATTATGAAATGACGATAAAACTCATGAGTTTAATAATTTCAATCAAAAATATATTAATTATATTTTATTTTTTTATCTGATTTAAGCTATTTCATATTAGATCATGGAATAGTGTATTCTAGATTTATCATGAGAAAAAATTTTATCTTATTCTAAATTAGAAAATAACATCACCTTATTCTCGATGAACCCCGCAGATTTTCAACCAAACACAAAATTAGATTTGGAGTGGTGAATAAATTTCCTGAGAAATTGATATTTCTATTTCATAAATACCATTTTCGCTATCAAACACTACCTTAACATCCGATCCTATGTCTTCCCTCCTCATTCTGAAATTCCAACTCTACCCTTCTCCATCCACGCCTTCATCGGCTAAAAAAAGTTCCTAACCTAACGTGCTCAACCTCCCCATCCCATCCCTCCTCATTTGATGGAACTCTCTCATTTTTTTTTTTTTTTTTTTTGAGGCGGTGCTGGGCTACAATAGCCTACCTCCTGTCAGTCTCCACCCATGGTCTCGGCAACGGGATCCCTAAATAACCACCTGATAAGAAACTAGAAAACTTCAGAAGAATGGTGAGAGAGATTTTTATATCATGCAAGCAGAGGCCCGTGGAACCGGATGTTAAGTTCCCCGAAAAATAAATCGAATAATAATAGATAGAATGATTTTGAGATGCGCCACCATCTGCAGAACAGCATTGTCGTCTATCTCAAATGCAGCCACCTGCAGCGTATATCCTATTAAGAAATCTATGCCTGAAACTGCAATGCCCACAATATAGGTGCTAAATTCTGTTTCTTCTAGTGGTCCGTTAGTCCTTCCTCGTTTTAGAATTCCTCATCCATTTGTAACTCGCCTGACAGTGGATGCTAAACCCTTCTGGTTGTCTGGGAGTCGTTCCTTATTTTTAGCATGTTCCATCCATTTATCTGAGATGATAGTGATATAGTTTATCACACTTGTTGAAAGAGAAATTCTAGGGCCCATGTGTCAATAATCAAAAGTAACAAAGCCATGAGCTGAAACCTTGTATCTTACTCATTCCTCATATCAAGGCATTTCCACAGAAGCATGAAATACACACAGAACCAGAGTAGTATTACGAGACTCAGAATAATGCTGCAGGTATCTTCCGAGCAGAGATGCAATGCAAACTGATAAAAGCAAACAATTCGGGATTTTTTATTTTTATTTTTGCAACGTAGCTATTTTCATGAAAAAAATAATTCTTCAAGATACAATGACCTGCACTTGGAGGAACATCAACTTCTCAATATCCAAAAGTAAGTATCTGGACATGAGTCAACAGAACTTGGATGCTTAATCAAATTGTATAAATAAAAAAAATGAAAGCATCCATTGCTAAGACCTGGTAACAACTGCCGCAAGAAATCAGCAAGCAAATGCTGAGTCTTAAAGATTAGCCTTTGCCACCACTGTTGGACTCTCTCGAGGGTTGGCAACATCATTAAAACATAGTCAATCGGTCTTTCCCTCCTGAGCTCCAATCTCCTGCAGGTAGTGTTCAGCATCCAAAGCCGCCATGCATCCTACCATGATTGTTGAACAGCAATATATTAGCTTAAACGCTGCAATGATTATTGGATATTGTAGGGAATGATAAATGCAGATTGCAGAATGTACGCACTCTTGCAGGTGTTTCAATGGAAAATTTATCAGAAATGGCGCTTAAAATTAACTAAATCAGATCCCAGAAGCATAGTACCATCTAACCTTCTAGCCTATAAATCTCCTTCACATTAGTCTATTTTTTTCACAAATCAATGGCATCACTTAGAAGAGCCAGGTATGTAAAGAACATTAATAGGGCTTGCGATCTATATGTGTACATTACAAGAGAAATACGTCTTACGCCTATGAATGCACGGTGGGTTTTTTTTTTTTTTTTTCATTAAACTTACCAGAGGATGTAGCTGTTCCAAGGGAAGACATCACATTCAAGTAAAAGAATAGCCAGAGGATAAGATAAGAACAAAGTGATAGTTCTAACGGCAAGAAAAAGTAAATGCTGTAAAAAAGAAATATTTATAGATAACATAGACTAGTTTTTTTGAAAATTATAATGTTAACACTATGATTCAAGAAAACTAAATTTGAAGAGAATATCACAAATGGAGGTTGAATAAGAGATGAAAAAAAGGCAAATATGCTCACAACAAAAGGCAATCCATTATAAGCACCAAGAAGATGAATTGGAGGAAGAAAATTGATGGTGGTGATGGAAAAAGTGGAGCAGGCTTTCGCAAAAAGAAATTGCTTTCAAATATTCTGTGTGGTATCCCTGCATTCTAGAAGGGAGGGTCATTCCTGCCTAATGCATGGGTCCCTGGTCTTGTTTGTGTAGCATTTGAAAATCACCAACCAGGAATTCATCTCTCAGCAACCTCCATAAAATGACATTTGTGGAACCACTTTGCCCATAAACATTGCATTGCTATGTGACCATCTCTTAGCAACTCAAAAGTACTAACACTTGTGCCATCTTTTTAGCCCAAGAGCATTGCTTCGCCTTGCTGCTATTTGCCAGAAATGCTAAGGTAGATTCTGATAAAGGATATTTCATAAAGCTTTAATCCCTTCTCTCATAAGCTATACTGCAAGTCTTTTTTTTCTTTCTTTGGCTTCTTGTACTAGCAATATAGACATGTCAATACTTGGATTGGCCCTATGACTTGATACTTTCCATGGAACTCTTCTTGAAAACTAGGATGCAAGGAAGCCCATCCAATCGGGATGAGGATTGGATTCAAAACTAGGTCATTTGTATCCAAGGTATAGTGACATTAACAACCGAGCTAGGTTGCACCCTAATACTCTCCATCGAAGAAAATCTTGGAAGTCATAGCTAAATTTTTGAATTTAAAATCTTCCTCGAAGAACAATCTCCATTTCCCAATAAAATGGAAAACTAAATAAATCATGCATCCTACTCATCACATTGATTTTCTGTAAAGTTAAAATAAAGTGCAAACCTGATCATGCCTAAATGTATCAATGCACTTTATCTTCCATTTTAAAGTAAGAAAAAACAAGATGTACCATTTTCGGACACTAAAATACAATACCAGATACACATGATATCAAGTTATACAGGGACAACAACCTTATAAAACCAGCACAACAATAGTATGCAATTCTTTACTTTCAGCAAAAAAAAAAAGGTATGCAATTCTTTCAAATATGAGCAGTCCATTACGGGGCTCTTGGGGGACCACATTGCCCAACCTTCCTTTTAACAAAAAATTACACGATACAGAGGATGATTTCCAGTCAAGCAAGCATAACTGGTGGTACCTTATAGCCAAATAGGAATCTACATATTGAGCCTGATATGGTACTATAGTTACCTTTCTTTTAAAATATGATTACTATAACCAAAAAGACATTTAGTAGATACAAAACATCCATCCCAAAAGATCATATAAGAGGGGGAAAATCTTTATCACGGTCACTGCGAAGCTGCCAGTTCAATGCAAAAGAAGCATGAAATGAGCAAAACAAAAATCACAATTAGCCATCCATAGCAGTGTCACAATATCTATAAAGAGATCTTAAATTAAAATTCATTAATAGTTTGGATTGGATGAATGAAGTGTTTTGATTACTCTCAAAAGGGCGTCACTTTCATCAAAAGGTTTCATATAAAAGGACATGCCAATTGCGTGCCATGTCAGAGGGAGACGAATAACCAAACAAGTCCAAAGAAGCGTGCAGGTAAAAATAATAGATCAGATAGAGTAATCAGTCTTATCTAAACTTCAATGGTTTGCCTATGCGTCTCTATGCGTGCCACCTTCCTCCTATACAGAAGGTCAGGGACAGCTACCCCGCAATAATAGAGCATAAGCTGTGCAGCTGTCTCATAAAGCAAACCTGACTACCAGTGCTGCTCATGAACCATGGAAAGTTCCTTGCTATTGTAATTATGGTGGTCATCATACCATTGGTTTTACAAGTAGTTCTTGTGGATCCAATAAGTGAACCAGGAACAAGAAAATAGAGGAAGACAGATGAACTGATACCAAAATATACTCAACACAATGAGTCACCATTTTCGTTTTGGTAAGACATGGCATAAAAAACCAGAGCAGCATCCAACATCATCTACCTGCTACAGCAATTACAACTCTTGTTCCATGGAGTACCATTCAAACGCAAAAGAAAGTTCTACAACCTTTACTAAAAGCCAAACAAAAGCTGCAAATGTCACAATGGCTGAGCTCACACTGAAACAATCCTAAATCTTCAGACAGCTGAAAATCCTTGGGCATTATTGTGACATGCTTGGCATGGAAGACATTAAGTATTTTCCAACAAATCCATCAGGTATGCCTCGATGACCTATTGCAGTGCAAGCATTGCACGTAATTGCAAATATCATGAAAGGCAACAGTACCAGGTTAGCGGTGGTGACTCCACAGTCACAGAGATAGACTTATGCTGACTTGCAAGCAGCCTACAGCAAAAGCCACCTCTGTCACCCTCTCGTCTTAGAAAAGGCTTTAAATCCAAGTGGGCCAATCCCCCACAAGAGGGAAAAGGAAACTAGGGAAAGGTTGAAGCATTGAGCAAAGGGCATGGAGAGATAGAACAGGGCTGAGAAGGGCATAACTCCATGAGGATATTTCTGGAAGTTTAACATATAGTTTTCAAGTTAAGGAAAAAAAATTGAGAGGCTGAATTTTCTTTTTATTTGTGTTGTTTGGAGTCCATCATTATTAGCCAACTCTTATGTGGGGATTTGGCATGGGAAGCTGTAATTGCTGTTTAGATTCCTCCACTGACAAACATATTAAGAGTCGAAATATCCATGTCAGCTATTGTGTGAACTAACAGTTCAACTTCTAATAGTAAATGTCATACTGTTCTATTCTGAAACCAATGCATACACCATACTATATGCATGGTGGATGCATAATATCACAAGCAAAATATATTTTCAAGAATGGAAAAAACTGGAGGAAAAATTTTGGAAAATATCAAAGCACATTGAAAATTTAATTTTAAATTCCAAGACATGATTATATTCGATATTATTTATTGTAAATGTTTACAATAACCCAATATCATTTCACTACAATCAGGGGATCAACAAAAATTTAATTATATATTTTGAGTCACAATATAACAGAATTTGACCACAGCTTTCCAAGATGAAACAATTTTCTATATCAAGTATAACCCTATTCTCAATTTAGGTAGACCAGACATGTCGGACGGCTATAAAATGACCCATGTGGGAGTTAAGGCAGACCCACAGTTCAAGTTAGACTATTGGTAATTGTAAATGAGAAGGCCTCATGAAATAATAAAATTGAGAAGGTGCACGGTACTTCCACAGGAGAGGATGAATTGGCAGGTCTACTTTCAGAACAAGATAGTCATGAAAAGTGGTGAAAGAAGGATGGCGGCGTGAAGTATACATTGTCAAGAAGTCTTATATGGGGAACCAGGAGCAGACAGACTCACTAACAGTTCTTTACTCCTTCCGTCAATGGATCACATTCTTACTAAAATGCAGGTGTCAGAGATAATTGAACTGTAATGAGGAAAAAGGGAATTTTTGGTTTGTCATCCATTTAGGGCTTTCAAACGAGAACAATGGCTTGTAATTTCAGGAAATATTGGTGGCAAATGATTTCCAGTTCTTCTAGTACTTCCCATGAAATATCTAAAATTTGGGTTGAGGACTGCACAGAGGATCAAGGATACAATCTGTTGCAGCAACGGTTAGATGTAGTTTCATAGCTGCAGAAGCTACCTTCATAGATGACAACTATGTCAACTTCCACAGCAAGTAGATCTGCACTTTAAGTCAGAACTTGATATGCCAAATACCATTGAGCAGAATAACTAGGAGACATGAAAAACAATCAGAAATTCAATGGTAAGCAGGATATCATTGAGCAGAACAACATTAAGATGGAAAATCTAACTAGATCAATACCAAGTTAGAGTGCATAAGATGATGTCAATCCACTCTCTGACCTGAAAACTTAAACTAAATAACATGGCTTCAATCACAAGCATAAGAAACAGGACCCGCTTAGCAAAGAAGCTCTAATATACAGATAGAATTGAACTCATCTTACAAATCCAAACTCAGGCTATTCATCGATAGAAACCATTCATTGAGCGAAACCCATTTTCCAAAAATTCCGTTTTTCACGGCATAAACTAGTACATCTGAACAAAGAAGTAATAAAAGTGAGATTTTTAAGCACAAACCTGTGCCAGCGGCGGTAATCGCCTGCCGATACTTCTTGTCCTGCACATCTCCGGCAGCAAACACTCCCTTCACGCTCGTCTGTGTGCTCCCGGGCTTCGTCACGATGTATCCGTCGGAGTCCAGCTCCAGCTGCCCCCCAAGGAACTTGGTGGCGGGCTCGTGCCCGATGGCGAAGAAGAGTCCGGAGACCTTGAGATCCGAGACCTCTCCGGTTACCACGTTCCTCACCTTCACTCCCCCCAGGGGCCCGTTCTCCCCCTCCCCGTAGGCCTCCACCACCTCCGAGTTCCAGATAACTTCGATCTTGGGGTTCCCAAGCGCCCTCGCCTGCATGATCTTCGATGCCCTAAAGGCGTCCCGGCGGTGCACGACATAAACCCTAGAGCCGTACTTGGTGAGGAAGTTGGCCTCCTCCATGGCGGAGTCGCCGCCGCCAACGACCGCAATGGGGCGATTCCGGAAGATGGGGGCGGCGCCGTCGCAGACGGCGCAGGCGGAGATGCCGCGGTTCCAGAAGTCGTCGGCTCCGGGGAAGTGAAGGCGGCGAGCGACGGCGCCGGTGGAGACGATCAGGGCGTCCGCCACGACGGTGGTGGAGGAGGAGAGGACACGGAAGGGGCGGACGGCGAGGTCGACGGCGGTGACGGTCTCGGAGAGGATGTGCGTGCCGAAGCGGATCGACTGGGCGCGGCAGCGGTCCATGAGCTCGAAGCCGAGGATGCCCTCCGGGAATCCGGGGAAGTTCTCGACGTCGGTGGTGGTGGTGAGCTGGCCGCCGGCGGCGATGTCGTTGGCCATCCAGCCCTCGAACATGATGGGCTTGAGCTCGGCTCGCGCGGCGTAGATCGCCGCCGTGTGGGCGGCGGGGCCGCTGCCGATGATGCAGAGGCGGGTGCGCAGGGTCGTGGGTGCGGCGGCATTGGAGTCGTCCATGGCGGAGGTGGAGAACGCCTTGGGAGGCGGTGGGGCGGCGGCGGCGGCGACGGCGGGGGAGGAGGGGATGGTGGCAGCGGAGGCGGCCCCGGCGAGGGAAAGGGCTTTCCTGAAGAAGGCGGCGAACTTGGAGCGGAGGCTCATGGAAAAGATTTGAAGGAGAGAGAAGTTAAAATGTTGGTGAATATTCGGGCGCCTCTTTTGGTGGGCTTTGGATCCAAGGGTTTCCTGTCCCCGTTGGGGGACCGCGTTTAGAATGAGGGCTTGGGCTTGGGCGCGTTGGACTAACGTGGAGGTGTCCTGTTTTGGTGGGCCAAAACTTGAGGGTTTGTGGGTCAGGGTTACAAATGGTCCACGGTTTGCTAAGACCCGGAACTGAGGTTTTTTTCAGGGTTGTTAGGTTGTAGGGTTCACATCACTTCAGACTTGTTTAGACTCGATTAGTTTGAGTTCTGCTTTGTTTTTTTGTTTAAGGTCCATTTTCAACGGTGGCACAAAGGATTCACATGGCTCATGGAAATCTAATAATTGAAGCTTTGTGACCACAATGAATGTGAGATTCACACCAAGGTCCTGACTACAATTATTGAGATACTTCATCATCAAATTAGCTTACAACATTCCTTAATTGGACTGGGCCTTAGTTGCATGACCAAAATTAGATACATCTACATCGTTGGATGCTAGGGTAGCATAGCACCAATCCTTTTTTTTTTTTTTTGGTGATAAGATGGATGCATTATATTAAATTGAACATGAATAAATATATCTTCGAGAATCAAAAAATAAAATGCCTAAAAATTGATTAGGTAAATCAGCTATAGTATCCCATGATATGGATCCTGAATGCTCTGCCACAAAAGAAGCTATCAAGTCGATAGTGCTATTAGCCTTTCAAAACAAAAAGCCAGTTAACAACTGTTATAAAACTATCCCTCACCCAAATGTGTGAAGCTCGTAAACTGTAGATAACATATATTTACTAGTGTGAAATAAAACTCTTGCCAATTCACCAATTAGAATAAACCAAGTCTCTTTGTACAGGAAATAAAGCCTTTTGGAGATGGCTCTTCTTCTTGAGAAACAAACGAGTGGGATGTTAGCAAGGGAGCAAAAGAAATTTTGGGTTCCGCAGCAACTCCTTTCCTTCTTTCTTGTCCTTTTTTTTCTCCCAACTCGAGCAATAATGTTGCCTCCATATTTTCAGTCAAATGAGGACCTAATTCAAATATCAAATGGCTTCCAATTGCTCTTTAAAGTCTTCGACTACTAAATAGAAATTTATCGATCCCTGTTTTCTTCATAGAGAAGTACTGCTTTCTACTTATCTAGAATACCATTGTTCTTCTTTCCCAAAGATAAGGGTCCATCCTAACGTCTCACTAATGATGATTGAATGCCCCATAATCGGTCTGTTCCAAGTAATTACTACAGGAGGAGTTTTTCTCTTTTTTGATGGCATTATCTCACACCACTTAATAAAAAATTTGAGCAAGTTAAGAGGTGGTTTTGAGTCAGAACTTTAGGTTATTTAAATTTTTCTAGTAAAATTTGGGAGAAACAACCTTACTTGGGAATGAAAGTTATATACAAAAACGTAGATAGTTGTTCTCTTAATCTCTTTCATTCAAATTAATATTACTGTATGTTTAACATAAAAAGGATAACTAAAAGAATTTGAAGGCTATATTAATCACATGTTTTTCTCGTTAAACTGGTAGGATCTTGCCAAACTCCTTTTGGATTCCCAAAAATGGAGAAGGAAATGATTACTAGACTAATTCATAGAACATATGTATTGCATCAAAAATAAAAAAATCACGGAATATAACATGGGAAGGAGAGCAACAATAAAGGAACAAATGGAGAAGCAAGTGAAAATTTCTGATCTCCTACTCATTCAACTTTACACTTGCACCTCATAAACAACGAAAAAGCCTGGCCTCAAGCTCGGTGCTTCAACTCTGGCTTACCATGTTCTAAGCTAGTTCACAAAACCCAAAAAAGCGAACCAAGGCTCATCAAGAGCATTGCAAACAAGGTCAAAGCAAGGTACGTTCACATACGATAAAACATCATCCCTCCAAATGTCCTCATCCGGCACATATATGAATAATAATAATATCATTGTCATCATCACCACCATCATTATATATATATATATATATATATATATATATATATATATATATATATATATATATATATATATATATATATATATATATATATAAAGGATGGAGCCACTAAGAGGAAACATCTTTTGTGAGATCATTTGAAGGTTGTTGGTGATGGAACACAGAAGAATAGGGGATGGTTATACTAGCATAATTTAATAAAGGAGAAGGTTACAAAAATGTGAAAAGAGTGCTCATGTCCTTTCTTCCTCCCCAGACATCAACACCCTCGGCAATAAAAAAAACTGTGATGACTTTTTTATCACTCTTTCAGTCTCTTTCTTTTACACGGATAGCTAGTATTGCTTACAAGTGCCGTAAGTGAACATATGCTAATAGACAAATGATGCATCATCATTATCTCTACTTTATCTTTTCATCTAAAATTCTAGTCTAATTGTGAGAAGCACATTGATAATTTTTGACCCAAATAAGTTCTATACATAGCTTTGGCCATTCAAAGAATATAAACTCTCACTGTACACAAACTCTGTCAATCTCAGCCAACATATCCATAGATATCTACTTCAATCATCAAAAAGAAGTTAAGGGACTAGCTATTGAAGAATCCAATGGATAAAATATTATGAATCATCTAAATATGGAACAATATTCAATATATTTATTATGCATTTAATTTGTAATTTTTCTTTCATTTAGAGATACTTATTTTTTATATAGTTCGAAGATAAGCTTATGCTCGATTCTCTCTCTCTCTCTGTGCGTAGGGGTAGATTTGGATAAGATCGATCGGAGGCTTAGATCTGATCAGATTAAAATCAAACAATAGGGATCCTACATCAATAATCCAAACCATTAGATATACTACATTACCTCAAAACTACTTGCATACCAAAAATCACATGATTTAAAAATCTTTAGCTTATGCATTAAGTAATAAAAAAATATATCTAATTTAATTTTATTTAGATTATCCAATTTTGGACTGTTTGGTGCATAGGCTAAGACTCTTCAAATCATATAATTTTTTATGTGTAAACAGTTTTGAGATAGTAGATCATATTCAATAATTTGGATCATAAATGTAGAACTCCCGTTATAGAGTTTTGACCTAACTGACTCTGAGTTTAAATTTGATTGATCTTATCTAGTCTGAATATATATATATATATATATATATATATATATATATATATATATATATATATATATATATATATATAATGTCATTCCTTCTATTTTATGGGCTCATATATTATTTAACATTAACCTTTCTTTTTCTCGATTTAGAAAATTAGAATGAATATTACACCTTTGTCATATTTGGCAACCTACCCCTGTGGATCTTTTAACCTATGGTGCAATCAAAACATGATTTGTTTAGACTACTAAACTAAGCAAGGGAATAATTGGGTGGTTTGGATGTTCCCTAAACACCTAGTAAGCTAGAAAGATCCATTATGGACATTATTTGTCGGAGAAAATTAGACTTTCAATTAGGAATGAAATAAATAATTTTCATTCTAACTGTTTGATTGGAGAGAGTTCCATCTCGATTCAGATTTTAGAAAGAAATAAAAATATCCTAATCCTCCAAAATTCAATCCCTAATATCCTTTAGAATTCAATTTTTATTTCGATTCTAATTCTGGTCATGAACTAAAGATCCTGAAACTTGACTTGAGCTCAACCTTTTTGTCCTGGATAGCTCGTCTGTCACAAAGCTTGTAGGCTATAAAGATCACACATGGTTTCCACATGTGTGGAAGGATCCCGATGATAAGAGACTGAGATGTGGACGAAGTGATGGATCTAGGTTGATGGTGTTTCTCCTTAAGGATTAAGACTATATGTTTTAATTAAATCATTTTTTTATTAACCACAACCCACCAAAAAGCCTCTTTTCATCTAATCTAAATTTAAATTGGTTTTCATTTCATATATGAGGTTTCAATTTTTCCTAATAAATAATTAGAAAATAGTATTAGCAATAATTGTGAGGATCTATGCAGATATGTATTTAGTCCAATATCAGTTATTCACTAAGAAGATCTTAGATACTTATGTATGACCAAAGAATCTAAATAATATCTTCCGGCTAGTATTTTTAGATGAGATCTTATATCGTGACAAATGATATCAAAGCGGACCTAGCTCATAGTCCATATGAACTAAGGGATACTGCAATGCAGATTCATTGGGGTTGAACATGGACTCATTGTGATGTTTATGAATCGATACATGAATTTGGACACTTAGCCTGATGAGGATGTCAGTGCTTAAATAGGAAAAGTATGTAAGAGCATGTGCGGACGTATATTTAGTCCCATATTGGTTATTCACTCAAAAGATCTTGAATACTTATATAGGGCCAAAGAATCCAAATAATATCTTTCGGCTAGTCTTCTTGGATGAGGTTTTGAATCATGACAATAACCCTTATTGGATAATTTGTAATATTGTATGGGTGAATAGACCCACTTCGGAACATTCACAAGACTTTTAAGTCTTTATATAAGGAGGCCCACCTTACTTTCTAAAATTGTCTTGTGTCCATTAGTTTAATTATGTATTGTACAATATAATAAATATATATATTATTAATGTATATATAGATATATATTTAAATGATTTGGATTTGGATTTGGACTTGGAGTTTGGGCCTTAGTAAAATTTAGTTATTTTATTTTACCAATGGCATGAAAGAATACCAATTTATTGTTTATAAAAACACATAAAAATGTGACTTTTCAAGATAAAGGGAGTTATCATTGATTGTTCTGTAGAGGCTTGTCATATCTTGAGAAGAGGATTGTCTGCAAATCCCATTTTGTGCATATAATGAACTGAATACTAATTCATTGTCTATAAAAACACATGAAAACGTGATTTTTTAAGATAAAAACCGTTATCATTGATTGTTCTGTAGAAGCTTGTTATATCCTGAGAAGAGGATTGTCTGCAAATTCCACTTTATGCAGGCAATAAACTCTTCAACAAAAGTGTAGAATACATGCCTCAAGCCTTGATTATTCTTTTATATTGATTTGCCAACAACCCTTGGGGTGCCCTTAAACTGAATCATATTTTCTCATGAAACTTAATCAAGAGACAGCACTCTTTGGTATTAGACTTGTCTTTCCTCTTAGATATGAATGATATGTTTGAGATACTTTATGTTTTTTTAAACTAGAAGCCTCTCTGGTAAGCTTAATGTAAGCATGTAAATTTTTGAAAAAGAATTTAAGCCTTTGAGCAGAAACAAAGCCAAGGCACTCTTTGCTTATCTTATATGTTGTTTAGACTATTTTATATTGAGAACAATTCAAGGCTAACTGGCATGAAGAGATTTAGAGCGAGAAGCTCTGGCTCCTTTAGAGAGAGAAACTCCTCTCTAGGGGACAAATGTCCTCAACCACCTCTGACTGGGGTGAACGCAATGCCTCTGGGCATTCTTCACCAAGCGGGGTGTCTAGTCTCTTTGAGCGACCATCCAGCACAAACAAACCTCATTTTCTGAAGGTGCCCCATCTTGCTGAGATTGACAAGTGGATCTCAATAGCCGCTCGGGGTCGGCATCACCAGCCACACAAGGGTCTTGTTGACCGTTTCCAGTCAAACTCGATGTCTCAGTTTATTATAGCAAACCTATGCCCTGACCATCTTGTCACATTACTGCAGACAGCTCTGGTCGCTCTTATGCTTCAGTCCTCCTCTCTCAATGGCCTATTTTTTCGCCAATGAGCGACTACAATCCCAATTTCTCTGCTGATCTTAAGGAGCTATTCGATAGGTATGGTCACCATCCTCCCCTAACTACACCCTCTTCCCTCCCTGCCTCCCCGGCTCCCTTTAAAAAGGGTGTTTGCTTCTAGTGTGGGGATACAGATCACTTCAAGAAAGTTTGTAGGAACCCCATCAAATATTTTTGCTGCCTAAAGTTCGGTCATTCCTTTAAGAGTTGTAGGAACCACTTCTCTTCTTCTACTTCGCTACCCCTTTCTGGTCGACTAACTTGCTCTCGTCCTGTACCCCCTCCAATGGCTATGTCACCTCCTAACCCAGCTACCTCCACACCCTTGTCCACCATGCTTAGAACATCTTAGGTTTTCCTTATATTTTTCTCTGAGATGGCTGAGGTCTCTTCTAATCTATATCGTGTTGCCTACGTTGAGGCCTTTGGACATTTGGTTAAGGAAGATGATGTTGCTGTCACTCTCTCGAGGAAAGCTCGAGTGGTGGAAAACTGAAAAACTAAACACCTTTCCAAAGCTAACACTTTTTTTGTGGCTTGCCCATCCAATGAAGTGGTGCAAGTTTCTGTGGCCTTAGGTCATATTAGGGGGAAAGGTTTTACACTCATGGTCAATCATTGGGATGAATCCAAGTATGGTACCCGCAGCAATCTAGGATTCAAGGTGAGTGCCAGCTTGATTAACTTATCCTTGATTTGCTGGAACGTTGATGCAGTAACCAGCATAGAGGTCGGGTTTGGAGTTCCACTTCATGCTAGTAGATCTTGTATTCAATGGGATGACCTCACTACTTTCGACTTTTTTTTTCTTTGTGATTATCTGAAATCCATTCCAAAGTTTATAGAGGTCTCTGTGGGGGGGATTACTTATATGGTTAAGTTGGTTGTGAACTTCTTCACTCCTTTTTCTCCCACTGCTGCTCATTCTTCTTCCCCTAATGATGATCAGGATGACCTTGGGGATTCCGAGCGTAACTTCTAGTTTGGTTCCACTGATAGAAATCCTCATCCCAGTTCTTCATCTCATCTTGTTAACCTATTAGATGACTCCCTTCCGCTAGGCGCACTCCACAGTCTCAACCTCAACACCATCAGGATAGTTTACCTAACATCCTTTTACTGATACTAGCTGAGCCTTTTGCACCACCGCCTATTAAGCTAATCTCCATTTTTATTTCTGTGATCAATATCTCCCTACACACCAGTTCGCCTAGCACTTTCGAGCCACCTAACCCATTGGCCATTTTCATCAGTCCCACAATGTCTGACGTTCCGCTTCATCCTATAGACTTAAATTTCAAATTTAACGATACCATTCTCCTGGATTTTTCTGACACTTCTGTTCCAGCCCCTGATCGTTGCCTACCTAAGTCCGCTTTGGACTTCTCATCTATACTAGACTCTTCTGCTTGTGTGCCTCCTCAGTCTCACTATGTGCCTCCTACTCCAACTTACTCCAGCACCTTTAGTCCCATCCCGGTTGCTCAAGTATTTAGCTCTATCTTACAAGCTATTCATCCACCCAAACAATCCGCCTGCCCTTCTCCTCCCACCAAAAAGAGCGCTAAAATCCTAGAGAAGAAACTCAAATCCCTGGGCATCATTAAGCAAGACCTAAAAGAGGAGGACCTGCTTTTCATAAATTCTCTGACTACCGGTGACATCATTAGGATGGGACAATGATATGGATTTATATTCGCTAAAGATACTAACTCTTCTCCAATCCAAAGGATAAAGATTCTAGAGCTGCATCGCTACAACAGCTTAAACGAGTTTGCTAGGCCTACCTATGCTAGTTGAAGTAGGAAGTTCTATCAGTGCATTTTGGCAATGCATTGATTACTCCAGTTTGATGCTGTTGGTAGCTGTTTCTCTTTTTGGTATGAAATGCACGTACCAGATATTCTTATTAAGTTTTGCTACATCATTAACGTGCTGTAACTTAGTTCTTAATAGAATTAGACCTTATGGGCCCTTGTCACTCTCCTTCTTGGTTCCCTTCGTCACTAGATTGCTAGTATGGGAAGTCAGTTTCCTCTTATACATTTGGTTATGTTGGCCATGTATTTCTATTCAACTTAAATGCAGATTTTGTTCTAGAATGTAAGAGGAGTTAGGCTCCCCCTTAAATGTTGTTTGGTTAAAAGTACCATTTCAGGTACTAACTATGCGGTGGTTTGTTCTTCAAGAAATGAAACTCGATCTTCTCAACACCAATTGGTGAGTTTGATATGTGGTAATAGGTTTGAAATGTTTCAAGCATCTAACACGGTTGGAACTCGCGATGGTTTGCTAACCGTTTGGGACCAAACCAAGATTAAAGAAAATCCTTTCCATTTTGGAAGATATTCAATCAACACAGACATTTAATTATGCTAAAGTAACGAGAGATGTATTATCATAAATGTCTATAGCCCTCATGATGAGGAAGGACGTAAGCTCTTTTACGCAGAAATAGATGCTCTCAATAGTTTTATCGATGTCCTTTGGGCAATCATTAGGGATTTCCATGCTACAAGATACACAACAAAAAGAGTTGGTGTTTCAGGTGGCTCTAGGAGAAGTAAGAACTTCAATTGCTTTATCAATTCCTTAGTCTTGTTAGAGATCAGTTCTTCATCTCATAGATTCACATAGTCAAACTTCAGAGATCGCATTAGTCTGGCAAAGCTGGATAAAAGCTTCGTCTTTGTGTCATGGCATAATTGTTATCCTCTCTCTGAACTTATTTTCTTAATCCGTGTACCATCTGACCATGTCCCTCTACTATTATCTATTGGACTGTGCTCTAAGAATAGCAAAAATGCTAGAAGGCCTTTTAGATTTGAGAATATTTGACTATCTTATGGCACTTTAGACAGCCTCATTGTGAAGTGGTCATCTGAAGCTCCATCATCTGTCAATGGGGCTGTGAACATGGTTCTGCACCTCCGTTATTTGAGGTCGAAACTTAAAAAATGGAGCAAACAAGATTTTGGCAACATCATTCTCAGGAAAGCAGCTATTCATAGCCAAATAAATGAGTTGGATTTGCTCGAAGAATCAAAGAGCCTTGACATGGATGAAAGGATCGCTAGAAGTGACCTAAAAACTCAATTGGACAAACTGATGCAGCAGGAAGAACAACTTTGGAAGCAGAGATCCAAAAATTTTTGACTTCGTGAAGGCGACAGAAATATGAAGTTTTTTCATATTTTAACTAGTAATCGCTTGAGAAAGAATCGTATCCTTGAATTACAACATGGTAACGGTATTCTTCATGATCAGCAAGCCATTCATCAAGCTTTTCTCACCTTTTATTAGTCTTTATTGGGAACTAAAGAAGTGAATTTGATTGGTCTTAATTGAAAAAAATTTTATCCAGAGGAACACTACAATCTAAGTTCATTGATCAGGCCATTTTCAGAGAATGAGGTTAGGTCTGCAGTTTTCTTCTTGGCTAAGGATAAATCTTCGAATCCTAATGGGTTTAATGATGTATTTTATCAAAAGTATTGGGATTGCATAACATCTGATGTTATGAAGCTCTTCTTAGATTTCTATAACGCTCCTTGTAATTTATCCAGATTGGACTATACATTTATTACTTTAATTCCTAAAAAGGGAGCATGCTGCAAAGTTACTAATTTTCGTTCAATAAGCATTGAACATGGGATGATTAAGATTATATTAAAGGTATTGTCCATTTGGCTCCAATCTAACATTATAGAGTTAGTTTCTACTAATCAATCAGTTTTTATTAAAGACCGCATAATTTTTGAGAGTTTTATAGCTGCCTCCGAGGTTGTCTCCTACTAATAATGCACCACCAGCCCTGGCATTCTTTGTAAAATTGATTTTGAAAAAGCCTTCGACGGTGTCAATTGGGATTTTTTGTTTGAACTTCTTCAACAAAGGGGCTTCGACAGATGATGGATTGATTGGATACATTCACTGCTTATTTTTCCAACCTCAGCTCTAGTTATAAATAATTCTATTAGATCCTGGTTCTCAAATAGAAGAGGTTTGAAATTTTTTAAAATTTTAAAATCTGCAAACTCTGAAAATTTCTGGAAGTGATCAGTTCTCACTTTATCATCAGGCAAATTCAAAGCCTCCATTTTGCTGATGACATCTTGATTTTTTGCAAAGCTGACAAGTCAAATATTAATTCCCTCAAATACATCTTATATACTTTTGAATTGTCAACTGGGTTGAAGATAAATTTTCAGAAGACTCAGCTGGTTAGACTGGGAATTAGTAAGTAGCTTAGAGATCATTTTGTTAAGATGCTAGGCTACAAAATTTTTGAGTTACCAATCCAGTATCTCAGTCTTCCTCTCCATCACTCAGCTCCAACCAGTAAGGATTGATCCTTCCTCATTAAAAAAAATCTCTAAACGCATGAGTGGCTAGAAGGACAAATCCTTATCTCTAGCAGGTCAGATGGTCTTGACAAATACGATATTGCAGTCCATCCCTCTTTACTGGATGTCAGTGTTTCAGCTCTCAGTAGTGGTGATTTAAAAAATAAATCAAATATGTCATGATTTCATCTGGAATGGGCAGCACCTTGGTAATCGAGTAAAGTATTTGGTGAACTGGGATTGGCTGTGTAGACCTAGAAAATTGGGAGATTTGGGTTTACTGGATCTTAGCTCCATCAACACAACCCTTCTATTGAAGTGGTGGTGGAGGTTCTATGAAGAGCACCATCAGCCATAGTGCAAGCTTGTCAGAACAATCAATTATCAAAATAAGCTACCATCCACATCTTTGCATTACATAAAGAGAATAGCATCTCCAGTCTGGAAGGGCATTCTCAACCTTTATGGACTGTTCAAATGATTTTTTATCTTTAAAATAGGAAAAGGAGATCTAATTTTCTTCTAGCATAACACTTGAATCCAGGATTCATCCCTATCAGATGTATTCCCCTACTTATTCATGCTTGCAAAAAAATCACAACTCTCTGTTGCTAAGTTTTGCCAACAAATTAGAGAAAGTTCAACTCTAATGCAGATGATTGCAGAGGGTTTCAGATAATCACTGAACTTCATCACTTGCAAAGAACTATGCGATCTCTCTTTGATTGTCTTATCTTGCTCATTGTACAACAATCCTAATCGTTAGCTTTGAAGATGGAATACTAATGGCATATTCTTCGTGAACAAATGCTATAACTTTCTTAAATATGGTGGTGCAATCTCTCCTCTTGGCAAATTCTTCTAGAAGCTATCAGTCTCAGAAAAGGTTAAGCTCTTTGCCTGGTTAAGCTTTTTTAACAAGTTTTTGATAACTTCAAATCTTAAAAAATGAGGAATGTCACTATTTGATCACTGTGCTCTTTGTGGTGAACATGGAGAGACAACGGATCATATCTTTTTGCAATGTCTTTATTCAAAAGAGTTCTAGATTGCTCTCTTTAGTGGCTATAATGTTTTATCTTTATCGGATAACTATATGGTCATGTGGATCGATTGGAAAAAATATAAATCTGTGTCTCTTTATTTTTTCAACTATGAAAAGCCTGTTCGTCATAGGCCATTGTCTGTTTGAAGCAATAATAGTTCGGATATTAGTTTGACAAGCTTCTTTAATAATTGATAGTTGGTTGCATTGAATGAACAAAGGCAACATCCAACGCATCTTGAGGATCCTCGAAAAAATTCATACATCCTAGGCATTTATAAGGAGTTGATTGGTTGAATATTTTGGCACTGTCATGATTCATTCTCTCAGCTAGGAAACCCATTATTCACCTCTCACCTTTCTTGCTTATTAGTTAAAAAAAAAAGATTTAAGAAGAAGAGCACAATGGGTGTGGAAGAACGTCTTCCCGCCCTTTTTACTCTCTACTACACTGAAAGTAGAATTTTTTTTATTTTCTTTTAGTTTTTTTTGTCAACTCTCATGTTTTCATATCCCATATTTTCTTTTGTTAAGTCCTATGTGTGACACCTCTTCGTTCTTCACAACGGAGACATTAATAGCCTGATCCTAGTTTAATGAGCCACCATTACTTAAAGCTCTACTGCCTCCAGCTTTGTACTATATAAATAATTATTTTTTTAATATATTAGAGAGAAGCATCCTACTTCTGCCTACTTTCCTCAAAATTCAAGGCTAAGCATCGGCCTTGTTAGTGACACAAGTTGATGAGCACAAATTGGCTGTCACATTATGTTTCTGCTCTTTATATTTGTAGAAAAAAAAGAGCCCCAGCTATTTGGATTATGTTAGCTTGAGCTCATGCATTTGGACATGCAAACATTAAGCTAATGCCACTGCCCAAACCTGCTTTGGTTGTCCCTTTCATCTTCTCATTCAGTTGGATAGTTACTGTTTACATGGATGGGAGTTGCATGTTTCACACAAAAGAAGGATTCACCTTCTTTTGCATGAATCCACCATTAGATCACATAATGATCACATTGAGATCTGTGCACATAGATAAATGAAAGAATTTAGAGTGCTTTGATATTTATGTGAAATATGATCCAATGATCCATGTCACGGAAGAGGATCAGTCATTCTTCCATGCCAAAGATACAACCCGAATCTTTCTTTACATTGTGCCTCACTTGGCATATGTTTGTTTGGGTCCAATTTTTAATGTTACACACCTAATGAAAGAAAAATAATGCTACACCAATGACTACAACCAACGAGCGTAGACGGCCCGGTAGGTGTTACACAATTTATTCTAAGTTTAGATTAGATGTTCACATGACCTCTGGGTCAAAGTAGTGTAGTCTTGGCCTAAGTAGAAGCTTTTAAAGGCACATCAGCCTAGGCCCTATCAATCTTCTCCTTTGCACAACAATTGCCCACCCTGCATTTGATAAGCTCCATTACCAAAGATTGGAAAATGAGTGGTTAATTACCAACAGAAGACAGGGTGGGTGAGAAGTATTACTGGAATTAATTACCACAGAAGACAGGAGGCACCAAGATGCATACATACAATCTTCAACAGACTCATGTTGTAATGATAAATAGGTCAATTCAGCTAATCATTAGGGCTCCTGTTGATTTTTCCTTGGAATGGATCTAAACTAGAATCTGCAAACGATTTGCTGATTGATGTTCAAATGAAAAATTACTTATAGAACCCTATGTTTGGCAAAAACTAGAAGTAGGACCATAAAGAAGTAAAATAATTTAATTAGGGAGCTAAATATGAAGCCAATTAATGTAACGACTGGTTGCTATTTTATTTTTCATTTGAGCTAGATTTAAATTTAAATTAATTTGATAGCAAGTCAAATGCAAATCCTTATGTTTAAATTAAGCAGATTGTAGTTCTACCCCTTTGTCAATGTTTCTTTTATTGCAACCGATCCGACAATTAGAGGCTTGATTTTATTTAGATCCAGCCATCATTTTTTCTTGCACATTCTGTGAGAACCGGTCTCTATGGACTGGTTCAACGTGAAGTCGGCAAACCCGGTTGACTTTATCAAATTTCTCAAAAAAAAAGAAAAAAAAAAAAAAAAGAAAAAGAAAAAAAAGAAGAAGAAAAAAAAAGATAGATCCGAGATATTTAGATTCATCCCATAATCCGATCCAGATCGTGATCTAAACCAAAATTTCTCTCTTTTTATGTTAGTCGAGCCGGATCAAATAGATCATATCTTGATTGCTTATTCCTTTGTACCTCACTAGATCAGATTTAATTTACCTAATTTCTCTTGATCAATAAATTGAGCTGATCTAGGATTTTGATATAGATCGAGAGGAGTACAGAATCTGAGGATCAGACCACGTGCCGAAGATTGTGACTTTTGGATTCGATTGATCATAAGTTTTTTTTTATCTCTGATTTATTTTTGTACATATTCATATGTTTAAAATATAGATTTTATACACAAGATATTTAGAAATTATTAAAGTTTGAGAGTATGTATGTATACATAAAAAATAATTTAAAAATATTAGATCAAGCATGGTGTTATCTTTGCATGATACAATATTTGG